>NW_026696167.1:0-71810 GCF_030435755.1 Ochotona princeps | reverse complement strand
TGTGGGATGCTCTACCAGGTTCATTTCAGTCCTAGCCCATACAAAGGGCACTAAGCATAGAGAGTGAAAACTGAGTTTCCTTGAGAGCTGCTTGGAAGCCTGATGGTGTGTGAAGTTAGTGAGCCAAATGGAGTTGTTCTCCCACAAGAACCACTCGGCTGATCCTTCTTCAATATGCCCTTCACCAACATGCAGTGTTTCCTTGATTGAATTAGCTCTCACACCAATATTTGCGTCTAGAGCCTTTGCATTGAGGGCTATCTGAAAACGGCTGTGGCGCTGAAGTTGCCTGTGAATGTGGAGTTGGTGGCATGTGAAACCCGCATGTGGAGCATTCGTACGTGTGGGATGCTCTACCAGGTTCATTCCTAGATAATGCACTCAAAGGGCACTAAGCATAGAGTGTGAAAACTGAGTTTCCTTGAGAGCTGCTTTTAAGCCTGGTGGTGTGTGAAGTTAGTGAGCCAAATGGAGTTGTTCTCCCACAAGAACCACTCGGCTGATCCTTCTTCAATATGCCCTTCACCAACATGCAGTGTTTCCTTGATTGAATTAGCTCTCACACCAATATTTGCGTCTAGATCCTTTGCATTGAGGGCTATCTGAAAACGGCTGTGGCGCTGAAGTTGACTGTGAATGTGGAGTTGGTGGCATGTGAAACCCGCATGTGGAGCATTCGTTTGTGTGGGATGCTCTACCAGGTTCATTCCTAGATAATGCCCTCAAAGGGCACTAAGCATAGAGTGTGAAAACTGAGTTTCCTTGAGAGCTGCTTGGAAGCCTGATGGTGTGTGAAGTTAGTGAGCCAAATGGAGTTGTTCTCCCACAAGAACCACTCGGCTGATCCTTCTTCAATATGCCCTTCACCAACATGCAGTGTTTCCTTGATTGAATTAGCTCTCACACCAATATTTGCGTCTAGAGCCTTTGCATTGAGGGCTATCTGAAAACGGCTGTGGCGCTGAAGTTGCCTGTGAATGTGGAGTTGGTGGCATGTGAAACCCGCATGTGGAGCATTCGTTTGTGTGGGATGCTCTACCAGGTTCATTCCTACATAATGCCCTCAAAGGGCACTAAGCATAGAGTGTGAAAACTGAGTTTCCTTGAGAGCTGCTTGGAAGCCTGATGGTGTGTGAAGTTAGTGAGCCAAATGGAGGTGTTCTCCCACAAGAACCACTCGGCTGATCCTTCTTCAATATGCCCTTCACCAACTTGCAGTGTTTCCTTGATTGAATTAGCTCTCACACCAATATTTGCGTCTAGAGCCTTTGCATTGAGGGCTATCTGAAAACGGCTGTGGCGCTGAAGTTGCCTGTGAATGTGGAGTTGGTGGCATGTGAAACCCGCATGTGGAGCATTCGTTTGTGTGGGATGCTCTACCAGGTTCATTTCAGTCCTAGCCATACAAAGGGCACTAAGCATAGAGTGTGAAAACTGAGTTTCCTTGAGAGCTGCTTGGAAGCCTGATGGTGTGTGAAGTTAGTGAGCCAAATGGAGTTGTTCTCCCACAAGAACCACTCGGCTGATCCTTCTTCAATATGCCCTTCACCAACATGCAGTGTTTCCTTGATTGAATTAGCTCTCACACCAATATTTGCGTCTAGAGCCTTTGCATTGAGGGCTATCTGAAAACGGCTGTGGCGCTGAAGTTGCCTGTGAATGTGGAGTGGTGGCATGTGAAACCCGCATGTGGAGCATTCGTTTGTGTGGGATGCTCTACCAGGTTCATTTCAGTCCTAGCCATACAAAGGGCACTAAGCATAGAGTGTGAAATCTGAGTTTCCTTGAGAGCTGCTTGGAAGCCTGATGGTGTGTGAAGTTAGTGAGCCAAAGGGAGTTGTTCTCCCACAAGAACCACTCGGCTGATCCTTCTTCAATATGCCCTTCACCAACATGCAGTGTTTCCTTGATTGAATTAGCTCTCACACCAATATTTGCGTCTAGAGCCTTTGCATTGAGGGCTATCTGAAAACGGCTGTGGCGCTGAAGTTGCCTGTGAATGTGGAGTTGGTGGCATGTGAAACCCGCAAGTGGAGCATTCGTTTGTGTGGGATGCTCTACCAGGTTCATTCCTAGATAATGCACTCAAAGGGCACTAAGCATAGAGTGTGAAAACTGAGTTTCCTTGAGAGCTGCTTGGAAGCCTGATGGTGTGTGAAGTTAGTGAGCCAATGGAGTTGTTCTCCCACAAGAACCACTCGGCTGATTCTTCTTCAATATGCCCTTCACCAACATGCAGTGTTTCCTTGATTGAATTAGCTCTCACACCAATATTTGCGTCTAGAGCCTTTGCATTGAGGGCTATCTGAAAACGGCTGTGGCGCTGAAGTTGCCTGTGAATGTGGAGTTGGTGGCATGTGAAACCCGCATGTGGAGCATTCGTTTGTGTGGGATGCTCTACCAGGTTCATTCCTAGATAATGCCCTCATAGGGCACTAAGCATAGAGTGTGAAAACTGAGTTTCCTTGAGAGCTGCTTGGAAGCCTGATGGTGTGTGAAGTTAGTGAGCCAAATGGAGTTGTTCTCCCACAAGAACCACTCGGCTGATCCTTCTTCAATATGCCCTTCACCAACATGCAGTGTTTCCTTGATTGAATTAGCTCTCACACCAATATTTGCGTCTAGAGCCTTTGATTTGGGGAATATCTGAAAACGGCTGTGGCGCTGAAGTTGCCTGTGAATGTGGAGTTGGTGGCATGTGAAACCCGCATGTGGAGCATTCGTTTGTGTGGGATGCTCTACCAGGTTCATTCCTAGATAATGCACTCAAAGGGCACTAAGCATAGAGTGTGAAAACTGAGTTTCCTTGAGAGCTGCTTGGAAGCCTGATGGTGTGTGAAGTTAGTGAGCCAAATGGAGGTGTTCTCCCACAAGAACCACTCGGCTGATCCTTCTTCAATATGCCCTTCACCAACATGCAGTGTTTCCTTGATTGAATTAGCTCTCACACCAATATTTGCGTCTAGAGCCTTTGCATTGAGGGCTATCTGAAAACGGCTGTGGCGCTGAAGTTGCCTGTGAATGTGGAGTTGGTGGCATGTGAAACCCTCATGTGGAGCATTCGTTTGTGTGGGATGCTCTACCAGGTTCATTCCTAGATAATGCACTCAAGGGCACTAAGCATAGAGTGTGAAAACTGAGTTTCCTTGAGAGCTGCTTGGAAGCCTGATGGTGTGTGAAGTTAGTGAGCCAAATGGAGTTGTTCTCCCACAAGAATCACTCGGCTGTTCCTTCTTCAATATGCCCTTCACCAACATGCAGTGTTTCCTTGATTGAATTAGCTCTCACACCAATATTTGCGTCTAGAGCCTTTGCATTGAGGGCTATCTGAAAACGGCTGTGGCGCTGAAGTTGCCTGTGAATGTGGAGTTGGTGGCATGTGAAACCCGCATGTGGAGCATTCGTTTGTGTGGGATGCTCTACCAGGTTCATTCTACATAATGCCCTCAAAGGGCACTAAGCATAGAGTGTGAAAACTGAGTTTCCTTGAGAGCTGCTTGGAAGCCTGATGGTGTGTGAAGTTAGTGAGCCAAATGGAGTTGTTCTCCCACAAGAACCACTCGGCTGATCCTTCTTCAATATGCCCTTCACCAACATGCAGTGTTTCCTTGATTGAATTAGCTCTCACACCAATATTTGCGTCTAGAGCCTTTGCATTGAGGGCTATCTGAAAACGGCTGTGGCGCTGAAGTTGCCTGTGAATGTGGAGTTGGTGGCATGTGAAACCCGCATGTGGAGCATTCGTTTGTGTGGGATGCTCTACCAGGTTCATTTCAGTCCTAGCCATACAAAGGGCACTAAGCATAGAGTGTGAAAACTGAGTTTCTTGAGAGCTGCTTGGAAGCCTGATGGTGTGTGAAGTTAGTGAGCCAAATGGAGTTGTTCTCCCACAAGAACGCACTCGGCTGATCCTTCTTCAATATGCCCTTCACCAACATGCAGTGTTTCCTTGATTGAATTAGCTCTCACACCAATATTTGCGTCTAGAGCCTTTGCATTGAGGGCTATCTGAAAACGGCTGTGGCGCTGAAGTTGACTGTGAATGTGGGAGTTGGTGGCATGTGAAACCCGCATGTGGAGCATTCGTTGTGTGGGATGCTCTACCAGGTTCATTTCAGTCCTAGCCATACAAAGGGCACTAAGCATAGAGTGTGAAAACTGAGTTTCCTTGAGAGCTGCTTGGAAGCCTGATGGTGTGTGAAGTTAGTGAGCCAAATGGAGTTGTTCTCCCACAAGAACCACTCGGCTGATCCTTCTTCAATATTCCCTTCACCAACATGCAGTGTTTCCTTGATTGAATTAGCTCTCACACCAATATTTGCGTCTAGAGCCTTTGCATTGAGGGCTATCTGAAAACGGCTGTGGCGCTGAAGTTGCCTGTGAATGTGGAGTTGGTGGCATGTGAAACCCGCATGTGGAGCATTCGTTTGTGTGGGATGCTCTACCAGGTTCATTCCTAGATAATGCACTCAAAGGGCACTAAGCATAGAGTGTGAAAACTGAGTTTCCTTGAGAGCTGCTTGGAAGCCTGATGGTGTGTGAAGTTAGTGAGCCAAATGGAGGTGTTCTCCCACAAGAACCACTCGGCTGATCCTTCTTCAATATGCCCTTCACCAACATGCAGTGTTTCCTTGATTGAATTAGCTCACATCAATATTTGCGTCTAGAGCCTTTGCATTGAGGGCTATCTGAAAACGGCTGTGGCGCTGAAGTTGCCTGTGAATGTGGAGTTGGTGGCATGTGAAACCCGCAAGTGGAGCATTCGTAATTGTGGGATGCTCTACCATGTTCATTCCTAGATAATGCACTCAAAGGGCACTAAGCATAGAGTGTAAAAACTGAGTTTCCTTGAGAGCTGCTTGGAAGCCTGATGGTGTGTGAAGTTAGTGAGCCAAATGGAGTTGTTCTCCCACAAGAACCACTCGGCTGATCCTTCTTCAATATGCCCCTTCACCAACATGCAGTGTTTCCTTGATTGAATTAGCTCTCACACCAATATTTGCGTCTAGAGCCTTTGCATTGAGGGCTATCTGAAAACGGCTGTGGCGCTGAAGTTGCCTGTGAATGTGGAGTTGGTGGCATGTGAAACCCGCATGTGGAGCATTCGTTTGTGTGGGATGCTCTACCAGGTTCTTTCCTAGATAATGCCCTCAAAGGGCACTAAGCATAGAGTGTGAAAACTGAGTTTCCTTGAGAGCTGCTTGGAAGCCTGATGGTGTGTGAAGTTAGTGAGCCAAAGGGAGTTGTTCTCCCACAAGAACCACTCAGCTGATCCTTCTTCAACATGCCCTTCACCAACATGCAGTGTTTCCTTGATTGAATTAGCTCTCACACCAATATTTGCGTCTAGAGCCTTTGCATTGAGGGCTATCTGAAAACGGCTGTGGCGCTGAAGTTGCCTGTGAATGTGGAGTTGGTGGCATGTGAAACCCGCATGTGGAGCATTCGTTTGTGTGGGATGCTCTACCAGGTTCATTCCTAGATAATGCACCTCAAAAGGGCACCTAAGCATAGAGTGTGAAAAACTGAGTTTCCTTGAGAGCTGCTTGGAAGCCTAATGGTGTGTGAAGTTAGTGAGCCAAATGGAGTTGTTCTCCCACAAGAACCACTCGGCTGATCCTTCTTCAATATGCCCTTCACCAACATGCAGTGTTTCCTTGATTGAATTAGCTCTCACACCAATATTTGCGTCTAGAGCCTTTGCATTGAGGGCTATCTGAAAACGGCTGTGGCGCTGAAGTTGCCTGTGAATGTGGAGTTGGTGGCATGTGAAACCCGCATGTGGAGCATTCGTTTGTGTGGGATGCTCTACCAGGTTCATTTCAGTCCTAGCCATACAAAGGGCACTAAGCATAGAGTGTGAAAACTGAGTTTCCTTGAGAGCTGCTTGGAAGCCTGATGGTGTGTGAAGTTAGTGAGCCAAATGGAGTTGTTCTCCCACAAGAACCACTCGGCTGATCCTTCTTCAATATGCCCTTCACCAACATGCAGTGTTTCCTTGATTGAATTAGCTCTCACACCAATATTTGCGTCTAGAGCCTTTGCATTGAGGGCTATCTGAAAACGGCTGTGGCGCTGAAGTTGACTGTGAATGTGGAGTTGGTGGCATGTGAAACCCGCATGTGGAGCATTCGTTTGTGTGGGATGCTCTACCAGGTTCATTTCAGTCCTAGCCATACAAAGGGCACTAAGCATAGAGTGTGAAAACTGAGTTTCCTTGAGAGCTGCTTGGAAGCCTGATGGTGTGTGAAGTTAGTGAGCCAAATGGAGTTGTTCTCCCACAAGAACCACTCGGCTGATCCTTCTTCAATATGCCCTTCACCAACATGCAGTGTTTCCTTGATTGAATTAGCTCTCACACCAATATTTGCGTCTAGAGCCTTTGCATTGAGGGCTATCTGAAAACGGCTGTGGCGCTGAAGTTGCCTGTGAATGTGGAGTTGGTGGCATGTGAAACCCGCATGTGGAGCATTCGTTTGTGTGGGATGCTCTACCAGGTTCTTTCCTAGATAATGCCCTCAAAGGGCACTAAGCATAGAGTGTGAAATCTGAGTTTCCTTGAGAGCTGCTTGGAAGCCTGATGGTGTGTGAAGTTAGTGAGCCAAATGGAGTTGTTCTCCCACAAGAACCACTCAGCTGATCCTTCTTCAATATGCCCTTCACCAACATGCAGTGTTTCCTTGATTGAATTAGCTCTCACACCAATATTTGCGTCTAGAGCCTTTGCATTGAGGGCTATCTGAAACGGCTGTGGCGCTGAAGTTGCCTGTGAATGTGGAGTTGGTGGCATGTGAAACCCGCATGTGGAGCATTCGTTTGTGTGGGATGCTCTACCAGGTTCATTCCTAGATAATGCACTCAAAGGGCACTAAGCATAGAGTGTGAAAACTGAGTTTCCTTGAGAGCTGATGGAAGCCTAATGGTGTGTGAAGTTAGTGAGCAAATGGAGGTGTTCTCCCACAAGAACCACTCGGCTGATCCTTCTTCAATATGCCCTTCACCAACATGCAGTGTTTCCTTGATTGAATTAGCTCTCACACCAATATTTGCGTCTAGAGCCTTTGCATTGAGGGCTATCTGAAAACGGCTGTGGCGCTGAAGTTGCCTGTGAATGTGGAGTTGGTGGCATGTGAAACCCGCATGTGGAGCATTCGTTTGTGTGGGATGCTCTACCAGGTTCATTTCAGTCCTAGCCATACAAAGGGCACTAAGCATAGAGTGTGAAAACTGAGTTTCCTTGAGAGCTGCTTGGAAGCCTGATGGTGTGTGAAGTTAGTGAGCCAAATGGAGTTGTTCTCCCACAAGAACCACTCGGCTGATCCTTCTTCAATATGCCCTTCACCAACATGCAGTGTTTCCTTGATTGAATTAGCTCTCACACCAATATTTGCGTCTAGAGCCTTTGCATTGAGGGCTATCTGAAAACGGCTGTGGCGCTGAAGTTGACTGTGAATGTGGAGTTGGTGGCATGTGAAACCCGCATGTGGAGCATTCGTTTGTGTGGGATGCTCTACCAGGTTCATTTCAGTCCTAGCCATACAAAGGGCACTAAGCATAGAGTGTGAAAACTGAGTTTCCTTGAGAGCTGCTTGGAAGCCTGATGGTGTGTGAAGTTAGTGAGCCAAATGGAGTTGTTCTCCAACAAGAACCACTCGGCTGATCCTTCTTCAATATGCCCTTCACCAACATGCAGTGTTTTCCTTGATTGAATTAGCTCTCACACCAATATTTGCGTCTAGAGCCTTTGCATTGAGGGCTATCTGAAACGGCTGTGGCGCTGAAGTTGCCTGTGAATGTGGAGTTGGTGGCATGTGAAACCCGCATGTGGAGCATTCGTTTGTGTGGGATGCTCTACCAGGTTCATTTCAGTCCGAGCCATACAAAGGGCACTAAGCATAGAGTGTGAAAACTGAGTTTCCTTGAGAGCTGCTTGGAAGCCTGATGGTGTGTGAAGTTAGTGAGCCAAATGGAGTTGTTCTCCCACAAGAACCACTCGGCTGATCCTTCTTCAATATGCCCTTCACCAACATGCAGTGTTTCCTTGATTGAATTAGCTCTCACACCAATATTTGCGTCTAGAGCCTTTGCATTGAGGGCTATCTGAAAACGGCTGTGGCGCTGAAGTTGCCTGTGAATGTGGAGTTGGTGGCATGTGAAACCCGCATGTGGAGCATTCGTTTATGAGGGATGCTCTACCAGCTTCATTTCTGTCCTAGGCACTCAAAGGGCACTAAGCATAGAGTGTGAAAACTGAGTTTCCTTGAGAGCTGCTTGGAAGCCTGATGGTGTGTGAAGTTAGTGAGCCAAATGGAGTTGTTCTCCCACAAGAACCACTCGGCTGATTCTTCTTCAATATGCCCTTCACCAACATGCAGTGTTTCCTTGATTGAATTAGCTCTCACACCAATATTTGCGTCTAGAGCCTTTGCATTGAGGGCTATCTGAAAACGGCTGTGGCGCTGAAGTTGCCTGTGAATGTGGAGTTGGTGGCATGTGAAACCCGCATGTGGAGCATTCGTTTGTGTGGGATGCTCTACCAGGTTCATTCCTAGATAATGCCCTCAAAGGGCACTAAGCATAGAGTGTGAAAACTGAGTTTCCTTGAGAGCTGCTTGGAAGCCTGATGGTGTGTGAAGTTAGTGAGCCAAATGGAGTTGTTCTCCCACAAGAACCACTCAGCTGATCCTTCTTCAATATGCCCTTCACCAACATGCAGTGTTTCCTTGATTGAATTAGCTCTCACACCAATATTTGCGTCTAGAGCCTTTGATTTGGGGGCTATCTGAAAACGGCGGTGGCACTGAAGTTGCCTGTGAATGTGGAGTTGGTGGCATGTGAAACCCGCATGTGGAGCATTCGTTTGTGTGGGATGCTCTACCAGGTTCATTCCTAGATAATGCACTCAAAGGGCACTAAGCATAGAGTGTGAAAACTGAGTTTCCTTGAGAGCTGCTTGGAAGCCTAATGGTGTGTGAAGTTAGTGAGCCAAATGGAGGTGTTCTCCCACAAGAACCACTCGGCTGATCCTTCTTCAATATGCCCTTCACCAACATGCAGTGTTTCCTTGATTGAATTAGCTCTCACACCAATATTTGCGTCTAGAGCCTTTGCATTGAGGGCTATCTGAAAACGGCTGTGGCGCTGAAGTTGCCTGTGAATGTGGAGTTGGTGGCATGTGAAACCCACATGTGGAGCATTCGTTTGTGTGGGATGCTCTACCAGGTTCATTCCTACATAATGCCCTCAAGGGCACTAAGCATAGAGTGTGAAAACTGAGTTTCCTTGAGAGCTGCTTGGAAGCCTGATGGTGTGTGAAGTTAGTGAGCCAAATGGAGTTGTACTCCAACAAGAACCACTCGGCTGATCCTTCTTCAATATGCCCTTCACCAACATGCAGTGTTTCCTTGATTGAATTAGCTCTCACACCAATATTTGCGTCTAGAGCCTTTGCATTGAGGGCTATCTGAAAACGGCTGTGGCGCTGAAGTTGCCTGTGAATGTGGAGTTGGTGGCATGTGAAACCCGCATGTGGAGCATTCGTTTGTGTGGGATGCTCTACCAGGTTCATTTCAGTCCTAGCCATACAAAGGGCACTAAGCATAGAGTGTGAAAACTGAGTTTCCTTGAGAGCTGCTTGGAAGCCTGATGGTGTGTGAAGTTAGTGAGCCAAATGGAGTTGTTCTCCCACAAGAACCACTCGGCTGATCCTTCTTCAATATGCCCTTCACCAACATGCAGTGTTTCCTTGATTGAATTAGCTCTCACACCAATATTTGCGTCTAGAGCCTTTGCATTGAGGGCTATCAGAAAACGGCTGTGGCGCTGAAGTTGACTGTGAATGTGGAGTTGGTGGCATGTGAAACCCGCATGTGGAGCATTCGTTTGTGTGGGATGCTCTACCAGGTTCATTTCAGTCCTAGCCATACAAAGGGCACTAAGCATAGAGTGTGAAAACTGAGTTTCCTTGAGAGCTGCTTGGAAGCCTGATGGTGTGTGAAGTTAGTGAGCCAAATGGAGTTGTTTTCCAACAAGAACCACTCGGCTGATCCTTCTTCAATATGCCCTTCACCAACATGCAGTGTTTCCTTGATTGAATTAGCTCTCACACCAATATTTGCGTCTAGAGCCTTTGCATTGAGGGCTATCTGAAAACGGCTGTGGCGCTGAAGTTGCCTGTGAATGTGGAGTTGGTGGCATGTGAAACCCGCATGTGGAGCATTCGTTTGTGTGGGATGCTCTACCAGGTTCATTTCAGTCCTAGCCATACAAAGGGCACTAAGCATAGAGTGTGAAACTGAGTTTCCTTGAGAGCTGCTTGGAAACCTGATGGTGTGTGAAGTTAGTTAGCCAAATGGAGTTGTTCTCCCACAAGAACCACTCGGCTGATCCTTCTTCAATATGCCCTTCACCAACATGCAGTGTTTCCTTGATTGAATTAGCTCTCACACCAATATTTGCGTCTAGAGCCTTTGCATTGAGGGCTATCTGAAAACGGCTGTGGTGCTGAAGTTGCCTGTGAATGTGGAGTTGGTGGCATGTGAAACCCGCATGTGGAGCATTCGTACGTGTGGGATGCTCTACCAGGTTCATTCCTAGATAATACACTCAAAGGTCACTAAGCATAGAGTGTGAAAACTGAGTTTCCTTGAGAGCTGCTTGGAAGCCTGGTGGTGTGTGAAGTTAGTGAGCCAAATGGAGTTGTTCTCCCACAAGAACCACTCGACTGATCCTTCTTCAATATGCCCTTCACCAACATGCAGTGTTTCCTTGATTGAATTAGCTCTCACACCAATATTTGCGTCTAGAGCCTTTGCATTGAGGACTATCTGAAAACGGCTGTGGCGCTGAAGTTGCCTGTGAATGTGGAGTTGGTGGCATGTGAAACCCGCATGTGGAGCATTCGTTTATGAGGGATGCTCTACCAGCTTCATTTCTGTCCTAGGCACTCAAAGGGCACTAAGCATAGAGTGTGAAAACTGAGTTTCCTTGAGAGCTGCTTGGAAGCCTGATGGTGTGTGAAGTTAGTGAGCCAAATGGAGTTGTTCTCCCACAAGAACCACTCGGCTGATTCTTTTTCAATATGCCCTTCACCAACATGCAGTGTTTCCTTGATTGAATTAGCTCTCACACCAATATTTGCGTCTAGAGCCTTTGCATTGAGGGCTATCTGAAAACGGCTGTGGCGCTGAAGTTGCCTGTGAATGTGGAGTTGGTGGCATGTGAAACCCGCATGTGGAGCATTCGTTTGTGTGGGATGCTCTACCAGGTTCATTCCTAGATAATGCCCTCAAAGCGCACTAAGCATAGAGTGTGAAAACTGAGTTTCCTTGAGAGCTGCTTGGAAGCCTGATGGTGTGTGAAGTTAGTGAGCCAAATGGAGTTGTTCTCCCACAAGAACCACTCAGCTGATCCTTCTTCAATATGCCCTTCACCAACATGCAGTGTTTCCTTGATTGAATTAGCTCTCACACCAATATTTTCGTCTAGAGCCTTTGCATTGAGGGCTATCTGAAACGGCTGTGGCGCTGAAGTTGCCTGTGAATGTGGAGTTGGTGGCATGTGAAACCCGCATGTGGAGCATTCGTTTGTGTGGGATGCTCTACCAGGTTCATTCCTAGATAATGCCCTCAAAGGGCACTAAGCATAGAGTGTGAAAACTGAGTTTCCTTGAGAGCTGCTTGGAAGCCTAATGGTGTGTGAAGTTAGTGAGCCAAATGGAGTTGTTCTCCCACAAGAACCACTCGGCTGATCCTTCTTCAATATGCCCTTCACCAACATGCAGTGTTTCCTTGATTGAATTAGCTCTCACACCAATATTTGCGTCTAGAGCCTTTGCATTGAGGGCTATCTGAAAACGGCTGTGGCGCTGAAGTTGCCTGTGAATGTGGAGTTGGTGGCATGTGAAACCCGCATGTGGAGCATTCGTTTGTGTGGGATGCTCTACCAGGTTCATTTCAGTCCTAGCCATACAAAGGGCACTAAGCATAGAGTGTGAAAACTGAGTTTCCTTGAGAGCTGCTTGGAAGCCTGATGGTGTGTGAAGTTAGTGAGCCAAAGGGAGTTGTTCTCCCACAAGAACCACTCGGCTGATCCTTCTTCAATATGCCCTTCACCAACATGCAGTGTTTCCTTGATTGAATTAGCTCTCACACCAATATTTGCGTCTAGAGCCTTTGCATTGAGGGCTATCTGAAAACGGCTGTGGCGATGAAGTTGCCTGTGAATGTGGAGTTGGTGGCATGTGAAACCCGCATGTGGAGCATTCGTACGTGTGGGATGCTCTACCAGGTTCATTCCTAGATAATGCACTCAAAGGGCACTAAGCATAGAGTGTGAAAACTGAGTTTCCTTGAGAGCTGCTTGGAAGCCTGGTGGTGTGTGAATTTAGTGAGCCAAATGGAGTTGTTCTCCCACAAGAACCACTCGGCTGATCCTTCTTCAATATGCCCTTCACCAACATGCAGTGTTTCCTTGATTGAATTAGCTCTCACACCAATATTTGCGTCTAGATCCTTTGCATTGAGGGCTATCTGAAAACGGCTGTGGCGCTGAAGTTGACTGTGAATGTGGAGTTGGTGGCATGTGAAACCCGCATGTGGAGCATTCGTTTATGAGGGATGCTCGACCAGCTTCATTTCTGTCCTAGACACTCAAAGGGCACTAAGCATAGAGTGTGAAAACTGAGTTTCCTTGAGAGCTGCTTGGAAGCCTGATGGTGTGTGAAGTTAGTGAGCCAAAGGGAGTTGTTCTCCCACAAGAACCACTCTGCTGATTCTTCTTCAATATGCCCTTCACCAACATGCAGTGTTTCCTTGATTGAATTAGCTCTCACACCAATATTTGCGTCTAGAGCCTTTGCATTGAGGGCTATCTGAAAACGGCTGTGGCGCTGAAGTTGCCTGTGAATGTGGAGTTGGTGGCATGTGAAACCCGCATGTGGAGCATTCGTTTGTGTGGGATGCTCTACCAGGTTCATTCCTAGATAATGCCCTCAAAGGGCACTAAGCATAGAGTGTGAAAACTGAGTTTCCTTGAGAGCTGCTTGGAAGCCTGATGGTGTGTGAAGTTAGTGAGCCAAATGGAGTTGTTCTCCCACAAGAACCACTCAGCTGATCCTTCTTCAATATGCCCTTCACCAACATGCAGTGTTTCCTTGATTGAATTAGCTCTCACACCAATATTTGCGTCTAGAGCCTTTGCATTGAGGGCTATCTGAAAACGGCTGTGGCGCTGAAGTTGCCTGTGAATGTGGAGTTGGTGGCATGTGAAACCCGCATGTGGAGCATTCGTTTGTGTGGGATGCTCTACCAGGTTCATTCCTACATAATGCCCTCAAAGGGCACTAAGCATAGAGTGTGAAAACTGAGTTTCCTTGAGAGCTGCTTGGAAGCCTGATGGTGTGTGAAGTTAGTGAGCCAAATGGAGTTGTTCTCCCACAAGAACCACTCGGCTGATCCTTCTTCAATATGCCCTTCACCAACATGCAGTGTTTCCTTGATTGAATTAGCTCTCACACCAATATTTGCGTCTAGAGCCTTTGCATTGAGGGCTATCTGAAAACGGCTGTGGCGCTGAAGTTGCCTGTGAATGTGGAGTTGGTGGCATGTGAAACCCGCATGTGGAGCATTCGTTTGTGTGGGATGCTCTACCAGGTTCATTTCAGTCCTAGCCATACAAAGGGCACTAAGCATAGAGTGTGAAAACTGAGTTTCCTTGAGAGCTGCTTGGAAGCCTGATGGTGTGTGAAGTTAGTGAGCCAAATGGAGTTGTTCTCCCACAAGAACCACTCGGCTGATCCTTCTTCAATATGCCCTTCACCAACATGCAGTGTTTCCTTGATTGAATTAGCTCTCACACCAATATTTGCGTCTAGAGCCTTTGCATTGAGGGCTATCTGAAAACGGCTGTGGCGCTGAAGTTGCCTGTGAATGTGGAGTTGGTGGCATGTGAAACCCGCATGTGGAGCATTCGTACGTGTGGGATGCTCTACCATGTTCATTCCTAGATAATGCCCTCAAAGGGCACTAAGCATAGAGTGTGAAAACTGAGTTTCCTTGAGAGCTGCTTGGAAGCCTGGTGGTGTGTGAAGTTAGTGAGCCAAATGGAGTTGTTCTCCCACAAGAACCACTCGGCTGATCCTTCTTCAATATGCCCTTCACCAACATGCAGTGTTTCCTTGATTGAATTAGCTCTCACACCAATATTTGCGTCTAGAGCCTTTGCATTGAGGGCTATCTGAAAACGGCTGTGGCGCTGAAGTTGACTGTGAATGTGGAGTTGGTGGCATGTGAAACCCGCATGTGGAGCATTCGTTTATGAGGGATGCTCTACCAGCTTCATTTCTGTCCTAGGCACTCAAAGGGCACTAAGCATAGAGTGTGAAAACTGAGTTTCCTTGAGAGCTGCTTGGAAGCCTGATGGTGTGTGAAGTTAGTGAGCCAAATGGAGTTCTTCTCCCACAAGAACCACTCAGCTGATTCTTCTTCAATATGCCCTTCACCAACATGCAGTGTTTCCTTGATTGAATTAGCTCTCACACCAATATTTGCGTCTAGAGCCTTTGCATTGAGGGCTATCTGGAAACGGCTGTGGCGCTGAAGTTGCCTGTGAATGTGGAGTTGGTGGCATGTGAAACCCGCATGTGGAGCATTCGTTTGTGTGGGATGCTCTACCAGGTTCATTCCTAGATAATGCCCTCAAAGGGCACTAAGCATAGAGTGTGAAAACTGAGTTTCCTTGAGAGCTGCTTGGAAGCCTGATGGTGTGTGAAGTTAGTGAGCCAAATGGAGTTGTTCTCCCACAAGAACCACTCAGCTGATCCTTCTTCAATATGCCCTTCACCAACATGCAGTGTTTCCTTGATTGAATTAGCTCTCACACCAATATTTGCGTCTAGAGCCTTTGATTTGGGGGCTATCTGAAAACGGCTGTGGCGCTGAAGTTGCCTGTGAATGTGGAGTTGGTGGCATGTGAAACCCGCATGTGGAGCATTCGTTTGTGTGGGATGCTCTACCAGGTTCATTCCTAGATAATGCACTCAAAGGGCACTAAGCATAGAGTGTGAAAACTGAGTTTCCTTGAGAGCTGCTTGGAAGCCTGATGGTGTGTGAAGTTAGTGAGCCAAATGGAGGTGTTCTCCCACAAGAACCACTCGGCTGATCCTTCTTCAATATGCCCTTCACCAACATGCAGTGTTTCCTTGATTGAATTAGCTCTCACACCAATATTTGCGTCTAGAGCCTTTGCATTGAGGGCTATCTGAAAACGGCTGTGGCGCTGAAGTTGCCTGTGAATGTGGAGTTGGTGGCATGTGAAACCCGCATGTGGAGCATTCGTTTGTGTGGGATGCTCTACCAGGTTCATTTCAGTCCTAGCCATACAAAGGGCACTAAGCATAGAGTGTGAAAACTGAGTTTCCTTGAGAGCTGCTTGGAAGCCTGATGGTGTGTGAAGTTAGTGAGCCAAAGGGAGTTGTTCTCCCACAAGAACCACTCGGCTGATCCTTCTTCAATATGCCCTTCACCAACATGCAGTGTTTCCTTGATTGAATTAGCTCTCACACCAATATTTGCGTCTAGAGCCTTTGCATTGAGGGCTATCTGAAAACGGCTGTGGCGCTGAAGTTGCCTGTGAATGTGGAGTTGGTGGCATGTGAAACCCGCATGTGGAGCATTCGTACGTGTGGGATGCTCTACCAGGTTCATTCCTAGATAATGCACTCAAAGGGCACTAAGCATAGAGTGTGAAAACTGAGTTTCCTTGAGAGCTGCTTGGAAGCCTGGTGGTGTGTGAATTTAGTGAGCCAAATGGAGTTGTTCTCCCACAAGAACCACTCGGCTGATCCTTCTTCAATATGCCCTTCACCAACATGCAGTGTTTCCTTGATTGAATTAGCTCTCACACCAATATTTGCGTCTAGATCCTTTGCATTGAGGGCTATCTGAAAACGGCTGTGGCGCTGAAGTTGCCTGTGAATGTGGAGTTGGTGGCATGTGAAACCCGCATGTGGAGCATTCGTTTATGAGGGATGCTCTACCAGCTTCATTTCTGTCCTAGACACTCAAAGGGCACTAAGCATAGAGTGTGAAAACTGAGTTTCCTTGAGAGCTGCTTGGAAGCCTGATGGTGTGTGAAGTTAGTGAGCCAAAGGGAGTTGTTCTCCCACAAGAACCACTCTGCTGATTCTTCTTCAATATGCCCTTCACCAACATGCAGTGTTTCCTTGATTGAATTAGCTCTCACACCAATATTTGCGTCTAGAGCCTTTGCATTGAGGGCTATCTGAAAACGGCTGTGGCGCTGAAGTTGCCTGTGAATGTGGAGTTGGTGGCATGTGAAACCCGCATGTGGAGCATTCGTTTGTGTGGGATGCTCTACCAGGTTCATTCCTAGATAATGCCCTCAAAGGGCACTAAGCATAGAGTGTGAAAACTGAGTTTCCTTGAGAGCTGCTTGGAAGCCTGATGGTGTGTGAAGTTAGTGAGCCAAATGGAGTTGTTCTCCCACAAGAACCACTCAGCTGATCCTTCTTCAATATGCCCTTCACCAACATGCAGTGTTTCCTTGATTGAATTAGCTCTCACACCAATATTTGCGTCTAGAGCCTTTGATTTGGGGGCTATCTGAAAACGGCTGTGGCGCTGAAGTTGCCTGTGAATGTGGAGTTGGTGGCATGTGAAACTCACATGTGGAGCATTCGTTTGTGTGGGATGCTCTACCAGGTTCATTCCTAGATAATGCACTCAAAGGGCACTAAGCATAGAGTGTGAAAACTGAGTTTCCTTGAGAGCTGCTTGGAAGCCTAATGGTGTGTGAAGTTAGTGAGCCAAATGGAGTTGTTCTCCCACAAGAACCACTCGGCTGATCCTTCTTCAATATGCCCTTCACCAACATGCAGTGTTTCCTTGATTGAATTAGCTCTCACACCAATATTTGCGTCTAGAGCCTTTGCATTGAGGGCTATCTGAAAACGGCTGTGGCGCTGAAGTTGCCTGTGAATGTGGAGTTGGTGGCATGTGAAACCCGCATGTGGAGCATTCGTTTGTGTGGGATGCTCTACCAGGTTCATTCCTACATAATGCCCTCAAAGGGCACTAAGCATAGAGTGTGAAAACTGAGTTTCCTTGAGAGCTGCTTGAAGCCTGATGGTGTGTGAAGTTAGTGAGCCAAATGGAGTTGTTCTCCCACAAGAACCACTCGGCTGATCCTTCTTCAATATGCCCTTCACCAACATGCAGTGTTTCCTTGATTGAATTAGCTCTCACACCAATATTTGCGTCTAGAGCCTTTGCATTGAGGGCTATCTGAAAACGGCTGTGGCGCTGAAGTTGCCTGTGAATGTGGAGTTGGTGGCATGTGAAACCCGCATGTGGAGCATTCGTTTGTGTGGGATGCTCTACCAGGTTCATTTCAGTCCTAGCCATACAAAGGGCACTAAGCATAGAGTGTGAAAACTGAGTTTCCTTGAGAGCTGCTTGGAAGCCTGATGGTGTGTGAAGTTAGTGAGCCAAATGGAGTTGTTCTCCCACAAGAACCACTCGGCTGATCCTTCTTCAATATTCCCTTCACCAACATGCAGTGTTTCCTTGATTGAATTAGCTCTCACACCAATATTTGCGTCTAGAGCCTTTGCATTGAGGGCTATCTGAAAACGGCTGTGGCGCTGAAGTTGCCTGTGAATGTGGAGTTGGTGGCATGTGAAACCCGCATGTGGAGCATTCGTACGTGTGGGATGCTCTACCATGTTCATTCCTAGATAATGCCCTCAAAGGGCACTAAGCATAGAGTGTGAAAACTGAGTTTCCTTGAGAGCTGCTTGGAAGCCTGGTGGTGTGTGAAGTTAGTGAGCCAAATGGAGTTGTTCTCCCACAAGAACCACTCAGCTGATCCTTCTTCAATATGCCCTTCACCAACATGCAGTGTTTCCTTGATTGAATTAGCTCTCACACCAATATTTGCGTCTAGAGCCTTTGCATTGAGGGCTATCTGAAAACGGCTGTGGCGCTGAAGTTGCCTGTGAATGTGGAGTTGGTGGCATGTGAAACCCGCATGTGGAGCATTCGTCTGTGTGGGATGCTCTACCAGGTTCATTCCTAGATAATGCACTCAGAGGGCACTAAGCATAGAGTGTGAAAACTGAGTTTCCTTGAGAGCTGCTTGGAAGCCTGATGGTGTGTGAAGTTAGTGAGCCAAATGGAGTTGTTCTCCCACAAGAACCACTCGGCTGATCCTTCTTCAATATGCCCTTCACCAACATGCAGTGTTTCCTTGATTGAATTAGCTCGCACACCAATATTTGCGTCTAGAGCCTTTGCATTGAGGGCTATCTGAAAACGGCTGTGGCGCTGAAGTTGCCTGTGAATGTGGAGTTGGTGGCATGTGAAACCCGCATGTGGAGCATTCGTTTGTGTGGGATGCTCTACCAGGTTCATTCCTAGATAATGCACTCAGAGGTCACTAAGCATAGAGTGTGAAAACTGAGTTTCCTTGAGAGCTGCTTGGAAGCCTGATGGTGTGTGAAGTTAGTGAGCCAAATGGAGTTGTTCTCCCACAAGAACCACTCAGCTGATCCTTCTTCAATATGCCCTTCACCAACATGCAGTGTTTCCTTGATTGAATTAGCTCTCACACCAATATTTGCGTCTAGAGCCTTTGCATTGAGGGCTATCTGAAAACGGCTGTGGCGCTGAAGTTGCCTGTGAATGTGGAGTTGGTGGCATGTGAAACCCGCATGTGGAGCATTCGTTTGTGTGGGATGCTCTACCAGGTTCATTCCTACATAATGCCCTCAAAGGGCACTAAGCATAGAGTGTGAAAACTGAGTTTCCTTGAGAGCTGCTTGGAAGCCTGATGGTGTGTGAAGTTAGTGAGCCAAATGGAGTTGTTCTCCCACAAGAACCACTCGGCTGATCCTTCTTCAATATGCCCTTCACCAACATGCAGTGTTTCCTTGATTGAATTAGCTCTCACACCAATATTTGCGTCTAGAGCCTTTGCATTGAGGGCTATCTGAAAACGGCTGTGGCGCTGAAGTTGCCTGTGAATGTGGAGTTGGTGGCATGTGAAACCCGCATGTGGAGCATTCGTTTGTGTGGGATGCTCTACCAGGTTCATTCCTAGATAATGCACTCAAAGGGCACTAAGCATAGAGTGTGAAAACTGAGTTTCCTTGAGAGCTGCTTGGAAGCCTGGTGGTGTGTGAAGTTAGTGAGCCAAATGGAGTTGTTCTCCCACAAGAACCACTCGGCTGATCCTTCTTCAATATGCCCTTCACCAACATGCAGTGTTTCCTTGATTGAATTAGCTCTCACACCAATATTTGCGTCTAGAGCCTTTGCATTGAGGGCTATCTGAAAACGGCTGTGGCGCTGAAGTTGCCTGTGAATGTGGAGTTGGTGGCATGTGAAACCCGCATGTGGAGCATTCGTTTATGAGGGATGCTCTACCAGCTTCATTTCTGTCTTAGGCACTCAAAGAGCACTAAGCATAGAGTGTGAAAACTGAGTTTCCTTGAGAGCTGCTTGGAAGCCTGATGGTGTGTGAAGTTAGTGAGCCAAATGGAGGTGTTCTCCCACAAGAACCACTCGGCTGATCCTTCTTCAATATGCCCTTCACCAACATGCAGTGTTTCCTTGATTGAATTAGCTCGCACACCAATATTTGCGTCTAGAGCCTTTGCATTGAGGGCTATCTGAAAACGGCTGTGGCGCTGAAGTTGCCTGTGAATGTGGAGTTGGTGGCATGTGAAACCCGCATGTGGAGCATTCGTTTGTGTGGGATGCTCTACCAGGTTCATTCCTAGATAATGCACTCAGAGGTCACTAAGCATAGAGTGTGAAAACTGAGTTTCCTTGAGAGCTGCTTGGAAGCCTGATGGTGTGTGAAGTTAGTGAGCCAAATGGAGTTGTTCTCCCACAAGAACCACTCAGCTGATCCTTCTTCAATATGCCCTTCACCAACATGCAGTGTTTCCTTGATTGAATTAGCTCTCACACCAATATTTGCGTCTAGAGCCTTTGCATTGAGGGCTATCTGAAAACGGCTGTGGCGCTGAAGTTGCCTGTGAATGTGGAGTTGGTGGCATGTGAAACCCGCATGTGGAGCATTCGTTTGTGTGGGATGCTCTACCAGGTTCATTCCTACATAATGCCCTCAAAGGGCACTAAGCATAGAGTGTGAAAACTGAGTTTCCTTGAGAGCTGCTTGGAAGCCTGATGGTGTGTGAAGTTAGTGAGCCAAATGGAGTTGTTCTCCCACAAGAACCACTCGGCTGATCCTTCTTCAATATGCCCTTCACCAACATGCAGTGTTTCCTTGATTGAATTAGCTCTCACACCAATATTTGCGTCTAGAGCCTTTGCATTGAGGGCTATCTGAAAACGGCTGTGGCGCTGAAGTTGCCTGTGAATGTGGAGTTGGTGGCATGTGAAACCCGCATGTGGAGCATTCGTTTGTGTGGGATGCTCTACCAGGTTCATTCCTAGATAATGCACTCAAAGGGCACTAAGCATAGAGTGTGAAAACTGAGTTTCCTTGAGAGCTGCTTGGAAGCCTGGTGGTGTGTGAAGTTAGTGAGCCAAATGGAGTTGTTCTCCCACAAGAACCACTCGGCTGATCCTTCTTCAATATGCCCTTCACCAACATGCAGTGTTTCCTTGATTGAATTAGCTCTCACACCAATATTTGCGTCTAGAGCCTTTGCATTGAGGGCTATCTGAAAACGGCTGTGGCGCTGAAGTTGACTGTGAATGTGGAGTTGGTGGCATGTGAAACCCGCATGTGGAGCATTCGTTTATGAGGGATGCTCTACCAGCTTCATTTCTGTCCTAGGCACTCAAAGAGCACTAAGCATAGAGTGTGAAAACTGAGTTTCCTTGAGAGCTGCTTGGAAGCCTGATGGTGTGTGAAGTTAGTGAGCCAAATGGAGGTGTTCTCCCACAAGAACCACTCGGCTGATCCTTCTTCAATATGCCCTTCACCAACATGCAGTGTTTCCTTGATTGAATTAGCTCTCACACCAATATTTGCGTCTAGAGCCTTTGCATTGAGGGCTATCTGAAAACGGCTGTGGCGCTGAAGTTGCCAGTGAATGTGAAGTTGGTGGCATGTGAAACCCTCATGTGGAGCATTCGTTTGTGTGGGATGCTCTACCAGGTTCATTCCTAGATAATGCACTCAGAGGGCACTAAGCATAGAGTGTGAAAACTGAGTTTCCTTGAGAGCTGCTTGGAAGCCTGATGGTGTGTGAAGTTAGTGAGCCAAATGGAGTTGTTCTCCCACAAGAACCACTCGGCTGATCCTTCTTCAATATGCCCTTCACCAACATGCGGTGTTTCCTTGATTGAATTAGCTCGCACACCAATATTTGCGTCTAGAGCCTTTGCATTGAGGGCTATCTGAAAACGCCTGTGGCGCTGAAGTTGACTGTGAATGTGGAGTTGGTGGCATGTGAAACCCGCATGTGGAGCATTCGTTTATGAGGGATGCTCTACCAGCTTCATTTCTGTCCTAGGCACTCAAAGGGCACTAAGCATAGAGTGTGAAAACTGAGTTTCCTTGAGAGCTGCTTGGAAGCCTGATGGTGTGTGAAGTTAGTGAGCCAAATGGAGTTGTTCTCCCACAAGAACCACTCAGCTGATCCTTCTTCAATATGCCCTTCACCAACATGCAGTGTTTCCTTGATTGAATTAGCTCTCACACCAATATTTGCGTCTAGAGCCTTTGATTTGGGGGCTATCTGAAAACGGCTGTGGCGCTGAAGTTGCCTGTGAATGTGGAGTTGGTGGCATGTGAAACCCGCATGTGGAGCATTCGTTTGTGTGGGATGCTCTACCAGGTTCATTCCTAGATAATGCACTCAAAGGGCACTAAGCATAGAGTGTGAAAACTGAGTTTCCTTGAGAGCTGCTTGGAAGCCTAATGGTGTGTGAAGTTAGTGAGCCAAATGGAGGTGTTCTCCCACAAGAACCACTCGGCTGATCCTTCTTCAATATGCCCTTCACCAACATGCAGTGTTTCCTTGATTGAATTAGCTCTCACACCAATATTTGCGTCTAGAGCCTTTGCATTGAGGGCTATCTGAAAACAGCTGTGGTGTTGAGTTGCCTGTGAATGTGGAGTTGGTGGCATGTGAAACCCGCATGTGGAGCATTCGTTTGTGTGGGATGCTCTACCAGGTTCATTTCAGTCCAAGGCACTCAAAGGGCACTAAGCATAGAGGGTGAAAACTGAGTTTCCTTGAGAGCTGCTTGGAAGCCTGATGGTGTGTGAAGTTAGTGAGCCAAATGGAGTTGTTCTCCCACTGGATCCACTTTGCTGATCCTTCTTCAATATGCCCTTCACCAACATGCAGTGTTTCCTTGATTGAATTAGCTCTCACACCAATATTTGTGTCTAGAGTCTTTGCATTGAGGGCTATCTGAAAACGGCTGTGGCGCTGAAGTTGCCTGTGAATGTGGAGTTGGTGGCATGTGAAACCCGCATGTGGAGCATTCGTTTGTGTGGGATGCTCTACCAGGTTCATTCCTAGATAATGCACTCAAAGGGCACTAAGCATAGAGTGTGTAAACTGAGTTTCCTTGAGAGCTGCTTGGAAGCCTGATGGTGTGTGAAGTTAGTGAGCCAAATGGAGTTGTTCTCCCACAAGAACCACTCGGCTGATCCTTCTTCAATATGCCGTTCACCAACATGCAGTGTTTCCTTGATTGAATTAGCTCTCACACCAATATTTGCGTCTAGAGCCTTTGCATTGAGGGCTATCTGAAAACGGCTGTGGCGCTGAAGTTGCCTGTGAATGTGGAGTTGGTGGCATGTGAAACCCGCATGTGGAGCATTCGTTTGTGTGGGATGCTCACCAACCTTCATTTCAGTCCAAGGCATACAGAGAGCACTAAGCATAGAGTGTGAAAACTGAGTTTCCTTGAGAGCTGCTTGGAAGCCTGATGGTGTGTGAAGTTAGTGAGCCAAATGGAGTTGTTCTCCCACAAGAACCACTCGGCTGATTCTTCTTCAATATGCCCTTTACCAACATGCAGTGTTTCCTTGATTGAATTAGCTCTCACACCAATATTTGCGTCTAGAGCCTTTGCATTGAGGGCTATCTGAAAACGGCTGTGGCGCTGAAGTTGCCTGTGAATGTGGAGTTGGTGGCATGTGAAACCCGCACGTGGAGCATTCGTTTGTGTGGGATGCTCTACCAGGTTCATTCCTAGATAATGCACTCAAAGGGCACTAAGCATAGAGTGTGAAAACTGAGTTTCCTTGAGAGCTGCTTGGAAGCCTGATGGTGTGTGAAGTTAGTGAGCCAAATGGAGTTGTTCTCCCACAAGAACCACTCGGCTGATTCTTCTTCAATATGCCCTTTACCAACATGCAGTGTTTCCTTGATTGAATTAGCTCTCACACCAATATTTGCGTCTAGAGCCTTTGCATTGAGGGCTATCTGAAAACGGCTGTGGCGCTGAAGTTGCCTGTGAATGTGGAGTTGGTGGCATGTGAAACCCGCATGTGGAGCATTCGTTTGTGTGGGATGCTCACCAACCTTCATTTCAGTCCAAGGCATACAGAGAGCACTAAGCATAGAGTGTGAAAACTGAGTTTCCTTGAGAGCTGCTTGGAAGCCTGATGGTGTGTGAAGTTAGTGAGCCAAATGGAGTTGTTCTCCCACAAGAACCACTCGGCTGATTCTTCTTCAATATGCCCTTTACCAACATGCAGTGTTTCCTTGATTGAATTAGCTCTCACACCAATATTTGCGTCTAGAGCCTTTGCATTGAGGGCTATCTGAAAACGGCTGTGGCGCTGAAGTTGCCTGTGAATGTGGAGTTGGTGGCATGTGAAACCCGCATGTGGAGCATTCGTTTGTGTGGGATGCTCTACCAGGTTCATTTCAGTCCTAGCCATACAAAGGGCACTAAGCATAGAGTGTGAAAACTGAGTTTCCTTGAGAGCTGCTTGGAAGCCTGATGGTGTGTGAAGTTAGTGAGCCAAATGGAGTTGTTCTCCCACAAGAACCACTCGGCTGATCCTTCTTCAATATGCCCTTCACCAACATGCAGTGTTTCCTTGATTGAATTAGCTCTCACACCAATATTTGCGTCTAGAGCCTTTGCATTGAGGGCTATCTGAAAACGGCTGTGGCGCTGAAGTTGCCTGTGAATGTGGAGTTGGTGGCATGTGAAACCCGCATGTGGAGCATTCGTTTGTGTGGGATGCTCTACCAGGTTCATTTCATTCCTAGGCATACAAAGGGCACTAAGCATAGAGTGTGAAAACTGAGTTTCCTTGAGAGCTGCTTGGAAGCCTGATGGTGTGTGAAGTTAGTGAGCCAAATGGAGTTGTTCTCCCACAAGAACCACTCGGCTGATTCTTCTTCAATATGCCCTTTATCAACATGCAGTGTTTCCTTGATTGAATTAGCTCTCACACCAATATTTGCGTCTAGAGCCTTTGCATTGAGGGCTATCTGAAAATGGCTGTGGCGCTGAAGTTGCCTGTGAATGTGGAGTTCGTGGCATGTGAAACCCGCATGTGGAGCATTCGTTTGTGTGGGATGCTCTACCAGGTTCATTTCAGTCCTAGGCACTCAAAGGGCACTAAGCATAGAGTGTGAAAACTGAGTTTCCTTGAGAGCTGCTTGGAAGCCTGATGGTGTGTGAAGTTAGTGAGCCAAATGGAGTTGTTCTCCCACAAGAACCACTCGGCTGATCCTTCTTCAATATGCCCTTCACCAACATGCAGTGTTTCCTTGATTGAATTAGCTCTCACACCAATATTTGCGTCTAGAGCCTTTGCATTGAGGGCTATCTGAAAACGGCTGTGGCGCTGAAGTTGCCTGTAAATGTGGAGTTCGTGGCATGTGAAACCCGCATGTGGAGCATTCGTTTGTGTGCGATGCTCTACCAGGTTCATTCCTAGATAATGCACTCAAAGGGCACTAAGCAGAGAGGGTGAAAACTGAGTTTCCTTGAGAGCTGCTTGGAAGCCTGATGGTGTGTGAAGTTAGTGAGCCAAATGGAGTTGTTCTCCCACAAGAACCACTCGGCTGATCCTTCTTCAATATGCCCTTCACCAACATGCAGTGTTTCCTTGATTGAATTAGCTCTCACACCAATATTTGCGTCTAGAGCCTTTGCATTGAGGGCTATCTGAAAACGGCTGTGGTGTTGAGTTACCTGAGAATGTGGAGTTGGTGGCATGTGAAACCCGCATGTGGAGCATTCGTTTGTGTGGGATGCTCACCAACCATCATTTCAGTCCTAGGCATACAAAGGGCACTAAGCATAGAGTGTGAAAACTGAGTTTCCTTGAGAGCTGCTTGGAAGCCTGATGGTGTGTGAAATTAGTAAGCCAAATGGAGTTGTTGTCCCACAAGAACCACTCGGCTGATGCTTCTTCAATATGCCCTTCACCAACATGCAGTGTTTCCTTGATTCAAATAGCTCTCTCACCAATATTTGCGTCTAGAGCCTTTGCATTGAGGGCTATCTGAAAACGGCTGTGGCGCTGAAGTTGCCTGTGAATGTGGAGTTGGTGGCATGTGAAAACCGCATGTGGAGCATTCGTTTGTGTGGGATGCTCACCAACCTTCATTTCAGTCCTAGGCATACAAAGGGCACTAAGCATAGAGTGTGAAAACTGAGTTTCCTTGAGAGCTGCTTGGAAGCCTGATGGTGTGTGAAGTTAGTGAGCCAAATGGAGTTGTTCTCCCACAAGAACCACTCGGCTGATCCTTCTTCAATATGCCGTTCACCAACATGCAGTGTTTCCTTGATTGAATTAGCTCTCACACCAATATTTGCGTCTAGAGCCTTTGCATTGAGGGCTATCTGAAAACGGCTGTGGCGCTGAAGTTGCCTGTGAATGTGGAGTTGGTGGCATGTGAAACCCGCATGTGGAGCATTCGTTTGTGTGGGATGCTCTACCAGGTTCATTTCAGTCCTAGGCATTCAAAGGGCACTAAGCATAGAGTGTGAAAACTGAGTTTCCTTGAGAGCTGCTTGGAAGCCTGATGGTGTGTGAAGTTAGTGAGCCAAATGGAGTTGTTCTCCCACAAGAACCACTCGGCTGATCCTTCTTCAATATGCCCTTCACCAACATGCAGTGTTTCCTTGATTGAATTAGCTCTCTCACCAATATTTGCGTCTAGAGCCTTTGCATTGAGGGCTATCTGAAAACGGCTGTGGCGCTGAAGTTGCCTGTGAATGTGGAGTTGGTGGCATTGAAACCCGCATGTGGAGCATTCGTTTGTGTGGGATGCTCTACCAGGTTCATTCCTAGATAATGCACTCAAAGGGCACTAAGCATAGAGTGTGAAAACTGAGTTTCCTTGAGAGCTGCTTGGAAGCCTGATGGTGTGTGAAGTTAGTGAGCCAAATGGAGTTGTTCTCCCACAAGAACAACTCGGCTGATCCTTCTTCAATATGCCCTTCACCAACATGCAGTGTTTCCTTGATTGAATTAGCTCTCACACCAATATTTGAGTCTAGAGCCTTTGCATTGAGAACTATCTGAAAACGGCTGTGGCGCTGAAGTTGCCTGTAAAGTAGAGTTGGTGGCATGTGAAACCCGCATGTGGAGCATTCGTTTGTGTGGGATGCTCACCAAGCTTCATTTCAGTCCTAGGCACACAAAGGGCACTAAGCATAGAGTGTGAAAACAGTTTCGTTGAGAGCTGCTTGGAAGCCTGATGATGTGTGAAGTTAGTGAGCCAAATGGAGTTGTTCTCCCACAAGAACCACTCGGCTGATCCTTCTTCAATATGCCCTTCACCAACATGCAGTGTTTCCTTGATTGAATTAGCTCTCACACCAATATTTGCGTCTAGAGCCTTTGCATTGAGGGCTATCTGAAAATGGCTGTGGCGCTGAAGTTGCCTGTGAATGTGGAGTTGGTGGCATGTGAAACCCGCATGTGGAGCATTGGTTTGTGTGGGATGCTCTACCAGGATCATTGCTAGATAATGTACTCAAAGAGCACTAAGCATAGAGTGTGAAAACTGAGTTTCCTTGAGAGCTGCTTGGAAGCCTGATGGTGTGTGAAGTTAGTGAGCCAAATGGAGTTGTTCTCCCACAAGAACCACTCGGCTGATCCTTCTTCAATATGCCCTTCACCAACATGCAGTGTTTCCTTGATTGAATTAGCTCTCACACCAATATTTGCGTCTAGAGCCTTTGCATTGAGGGCTATCTGAAAATGGCTGTGGCGCTGAAGTTGCCTGTGAATGTGGAGTTGGTGTCATGTGAAACCCGCATGTGGAGCATTCGTTTGTGTGGGATGCTGACCAAGCTTCATTTCAGTCCTTGGCACACAAAGGGCACCTAGCATAGAGTGTGAAAACTGAGTTTCCTTGAGAGCTGCTTGGAAGCCTGATGGTGTGGGAAGTTAGTGAGCCAAATGGAGTTGTTCTCCCACAAGAACCACTCGGCTGATCCTTCTTCAATATGCCCTTCACCAACATGCAGTGTTTCCTTGATTGAATTAGCTCTCACACCAATATTTGCATCTAGAGCCTTTGCATTGAGGGCTATCTGAAAAAGGCTGTGGCGCTGAAGTTGCCTGTGAATGTGGAGTTGGTGGCATGTGAAACCCGCATGTGGAGCATTCGTTTGTGTGCGATGCTCACCAAGCTTCATTTCAGTCCTAGGTACTCAAAGGGCACTAAGCATAGAGTGTGAAAACTGAGTTTCCTTGAGAGCTGCTTGGAAGCCTGATGGTGTGTGAAGTTAGTGAGCCAAATTGAGTTGTTCTCCCACAAGAACCACTCGGCTGATTCTTCTTCAATATGTCCTTCACCAACATGCAGTGTTTCCTTGATTGAATTAGCTCTCACACCAATATTTGCGTCTAGAGCCTTTGCATTGAGGGCTATCTGAAAACGGCTGTGACGCTGAAGTTGCCTGTGAATGTGGAGTTGGTGGCATGTGAAACCCGCATGTGGAGCATTCGTTTGTGTGGGATGCTCTACCAGGTTCATTCCTAGATAATGCACTCAAAGGGCACTAAGCATAGAGTGTGAAAACTGAGTTTCCTTGAGAGCTGCTTGGAAGCCTGATGGTGTGTGAAGTTAGTGAGCCAAATGGAGTTGTTCTCCCACAAGAACCACTCGGCTGATCCTTCTTCAATATGCCCTTCACCAACATGCAGTGTTCCCTTGGTTGAATTAGCTCTCACACCAATATTTGCGTCTAGAGCCTTTGCATTGAGGACTATCTGAAAACGGCTGTGGCGCTGAAGTTGCCTGTGAATGTGGAGTTGGTGGCATGTGAAACCCACATGTGGAGCATTCGTTTGTGTGGGATGCTCACCAAGGTTCATTTCAGTCCTAGGCACACAAATGGCACTAAGCATAGAGTGTGAAAACTGAGTTTCCTTGAGAGCTGCTTGGAAGCCTGATGGTGTGTGAAGTTAGTGTTCCAAATGGAGTTGTTCTCCCACAAGAACCACTCGGCTGATCCTTCTTCAATATGCCCTTCACCAACATGCAGTGTTTCCTTGATTGAATTAGCTCTCACACCAATATTTGCGTCTAGAGCCTTTGCATTGAGAACTATGTGAAAACGGCTGTGGGTTTGAAGTTGCCTGTGAATGTGGAGTTGGTGGCATGTGAAACCCGCATGTGGAGCATTCGTTTGTGTGGGATGCTGACCAAGCTTCATTTCAGTCCTTGGCACACAAAGGGCACTAAGCATAGAGTGTGAAACCTGAGTTTCCTTGAGAGCTGCTTGGAAGCCTGATGGTGTGTGAAGTTAGTGAGCCAAATGGAGTTGTTCTCCCACAAGAACCACTCGGCTGATCCTTCTTCAATATGCCGTTCACCAACATGCAGTGTTTCCTTGATTGAATTAGCTCTCACACCAATATTTGCGTCTAGAGCCTTTGCATTGAGGGCTATCTGAAAACGGCTGTGGCGCTGAAGTTGCCTGTGAATGTGGAGTTGGTGGCATGTGAAACCCGCATGTGGAGCATTCGTTTGTGTGGGATGCTCTACCAGGTTCATTTCAGTCATAGGCATTCAAAGGGCACTAAGCATAGAGTGTGAAAACTGAGTTTCCTTGAGAGCTGCTTGGAAGCCTGATGGTGTGTGAAGTTAGTGAGCCAAATGGAGTTGTTCTCCCACAAGAACCACTTGGCTGATCCTTCTTCAATATGCCCTTCACCAACATGCAGTGTTTCCTTGATTGAATTAGCTCTCTCACCAATATTTGCGTCTAGAGCCTTTGCATTGAGGGCTATCTGAAAACGGCTGTGGCGCTGAAGTTGCCTGTGAATGTGGAGTTGGTGGCATGTGAAACCCGCATGTGGAGCATTCGTTTGTGTGGGATGCTCTACCAGGTTCATTCCTAGATAATGCACTCAAAGGGCACTAAGCATAGAGTGTGAAAACTGAGTTTCCTTGAGAGCTGCTTGGAAGCCTGATGGTGTGTGAAGTTAGTGAGCCAAATGGAGTTGTTCTCCCACAAGAACCACTCGGCTGATCCTTCTTCAATATGCCCTTCACCAACATGCAGTGTTTCCTTGATTGAATTAGCTCTCACACCAATATTTGAGTCTAGAGCCTTTGCATTGAGAACTATCTGAAAACGGCTGTGGCGCTGAAGTTGCCTGTGAATGTGGAGTTGGTGGCATGTGAAACCCGCATGTGGAGCATTCGTTTGTGTGGGATGCTCACCAAGCTTCATTTCAGTCCTAGGCACACAAAGGGCACTAAGCATAGAGTGTGAAAACAGTTTCGTTGAGAGCTGCTTGGAAGCGTGATGATGTGTGAAGTTAGTGAGCCAAATGGAGTTGTTCTCCCACAAACACCACTCAGCTGATCCTTCTTCAATATGCCCTTCACCAACATGCAGTGTTTCCTTGATTGAATTAGCTCTCTTACCAATATTTGCGTCTAGAGCCTTTGCATTGAGGGCTATCTGAAAACGGCTGTGGCGCTGAAGTTGCCTGTGAATGTGGAGTTGGTGGCATGTGAAACCCGCATGTGGAGCATTCGTTTGTGTGGGATGCTCTACCAGGTTCATTCCTAGATAATGTACTCAAAGGGCACTAAGCATAGAGTGTGAAAACTGAGTTTCCTTGAGAGCTGCTTGGAAGCCTGATGGTGTGTGAAGTTAGTGAGCCAAATGGAGTTGTTCTCCCACAAGAACCACTCGGCTGATCCTTCTTCAATATGCCCTTCACCAACATGCAGTGTTTCCTTGATTGAATTAGCTCTCACACCAATATTTGCGTCTAGAGCCTTTGCATTGAGGGCTATCTGAAAATGGCTGTGGCGCTGAAGTTGCCTGTGAATGTGGAGTTGGTGGCATGTGAAACCCGCATGTGGAGCATTCGTTTGTGTGGGATGCTCTACCAGGTTCATTCCTAGATAATGCACTCAAAGGGCACTAAGCATAGAGTGTGAAAACTGAGTTTCCTTGAGAGCTGCTTGGAAGCCTGATGGTGTGTGAAGTTAGTGAGCCAAATGGAGTTGTTCTCCCACAAGAACCACTCGGCTGATCCTTCTTCAATATGCCCTTCACCAACATGCAGTGTTTCCTTGATTGAATTAGCTCTCACACCAATATTTGCGTCTAGAGCCTTTGCATTGAGAACTATCTGAAAACGGCTGTGGGGCTGAAGTTGCCTGTGAATGTGGAGTTGGTGGCATGTGAAACCCGCATGTGGAGCATTCGTTTGTGTGGGATGCTCTACCAGGTTCATTCCTAGATAATGCACTCAAAGGGCACTAAGCATAGAGTGTGAAAACTGAGTTTCCTTGAGAGCTGCTTGGAAGCCTGATGGTGTGTGAAGTTAGTGAGCCAAATGGAGTTGTTCTCCCACAAGAACCACTCGGCTGATCCTTCTTCAATATGCCGTTCACCAACATGCAGTGTTTCCTTGATTGAATTAGCTCTCACACCAATATTTGCGTCTAGAGCCTTTGCATTGAGGGCTATCTGAAAACGGCTGTGGCGCTGAAGTTGCCTGTGAATGTGGAGTTGGTGTCATGTGAAACCCGCATGTGGAGCATTCGTTTGTGTGGGATGCTGACCAAGCTTCATTTCAGTCCTTGGCACACAAAGGGCACTAAGCATAGAGTGTGAAAACTGAGTTTCCTTGAGAGCTGCTTGGAAGCCTGATGGTGTGGGAAGTTAGTGAGCCAAATGGAGTTGTTCTCCCACAAGAACCACTCGGCTGATCCTTCTTCAATATGCCCTTCACCAACATGCAGCGTTCCCTTGATTGAATTAGCTCTCACACCAATATTTGCGTCTAGAGCCTTTGCATTGAGGGCTATCTGGAAAAGGCTGTGGCGCTGATGTTGCCTGTGAATGTGGAGTTGGTGGCATGTGAAACCCGCATGTGGAGCATTCGTTTGTGTGCGATGCTCACCAAGCTTCATTTCAGTCCTAGGCACTCAAAGGGCACAAAGCATAGAGTGTGAAAACTGAGTTTCCTTGAGAGCTGCTTGGAAGCCTGATGGTGTTTGAAGTTAGTGAGCCAAATGGAGTTGTTCCTCCCACAAGAACCACTCGGCTGATTCTTCTTCAATTATGTCCTTCACCAACATGCAGCGTTTCCTTGATTGAATTAGCTCTCACACCAATATTGCGTCTAGAGCCTTTGCATTGAGGGCTATCTGAAAACGGCTGTGGCGCTGAAGTTGCCTGTGAATGTGGAGTTGGTGGCATGTGAAACCCGCATGTGGAGCATTCATTTGTGTGGGATGCTCTACCAGGTTCATTCCTAGATAATGCACTCAAAGGGCAACTAAGCATAGAGTGTGAAAACTGAGTTTCCTTGAGAGCTGCTTGGAAGCCTGATGGTGTGTGAAGATAGTGAGCCAAATGGAGTTGTTCTCTCCACCAGAACCACTCGGCTGATCCTTTTCAATATGCCCTTCACCAACATGCTGCAGCGTTTCCTTGATTGAATTAGCTCTCACACCAATATTTGCGTCTAGAGCCTTTGCATTGAGGGGCTATCTGAAAACGGCTGTGTGCGCTGAAGTTGCCTGTGAATGTGGAGTTGGTGGCATGTGAAACCCGCATGTGGAGCATTCGTTTGTGTGGGATGCTCTACCAGGTTCATTTCAGTCCTTGGCACACAAAGGGCACTAAGCATAGAGTGTGAAAACTGAGTTTCCTTGAGAGCTGCTTGGAAGCCTGATGGTGTGGTGAAGTTAGTGAGCCAAATGGAGTTGTTCTCCCACAAGAACCACTCGGCTGAGTCCTTCTTCAATATGCCCTTCACCAACATGCAGCGTTTCCTTGATTGAATTAGCTCTCACACCAATATTTGCGTCTAGAGCCTTTGCATTGAGGGCTATCTGAAAACGGCTGTGGCGCTGAAGTTGCCTGTGAATGTGGAGTTGGTGGGCATGTGAAACCCGCATGTGGAGCATTCGTTTGTGTGGGATGCTCTACCAGGTTCATTCCTAGATAATGCACTCAAAGGGCACTAAGCATAGAGTGTGAAAACTGAGTTTCCTTGAGAGCTGCTTGGAAGCCTGATGGTGTGTGAAGTTAGTGAGCCAAATGGAGTTGTTTCTCCCACAAGAACCACTCGGCTGATCCTTTTCAATATGCCCTTCACCAACATGCAGCGTTTCCTTGATTGAATTAGCTCTCACAACCAATATTTGCGTCTAGAGCCTTTGCATTGAGGGCTATCTGAAAACGGCTGTGGCGCTGAAGTTGCCTGTGAATGTGGAGTTGGTGGCATGTGAAACCCGCATGTGGAGCATTCGTTTGTGTGGGATGCTGACCAAGCTTCATTTCAGTCCTTGGCACACAAAGGGCACTAAGCATAGAGTGTGAAAACTGAGTTTCCTTGAGAGCTGCTTGGAAGCCTGATGGTGTGTGAAATTAGTGAGCCAAATGGAGTTGTTGTCCCACAAGAACCACTCGGCTGATCCTTCTTCAATATGCCCTTCACCAACATGCAGTGTTTCCTTGATTGAATTAGCTCTCACACCAATATTTGCGTCTAGAGCCTTTGCATTGAGGGCTATCTGAAAACGGCTGTGGCGCTGAAGTTGCCTGTGAATGTGGAGTTGGTGGCATGTGAAACCCGCATGTGGAGCATTCGTTTTTGTGGGATGCTCACCAACCTTCTCATCAGTTCTAGGCATACAAAGGGCACTAAGCATAGAGTGTGAAAACTGAGCATACAAAGGGCACTAAGCATAGAGTGTGAAAACTGAGTTTCCTTGAGAGCCGCTTGGAAGCCTGATGGTGTGTGAAGTTAGTGAGCCAAATGGAGTTGTTCTCCCACAAGAACCACTCGGCTGATCCTTCTTCAATATGCCGTTCACCAACATGCAGTGTTTCCCTTGATTGAATTAGCTCTCACAATCCAATATTTGCGTCTAGAGCCTTTGCATTGAGGGCTATCTGAAAATGGCTGTGGCGCTGAAGTTGCCTGTGAATGTGGAGTTGGTGGCATGTGAAACCCGCATGTGGAGCATTCGTTTGTGTGGGATGCTCTACCAGGTTCATTTCAGGTCATAGGCATTCAAAGGGCACTAAGCATAGAGTGTGAAAACTGAGTTTCCTTGAGAGCTGCTTGGAAGCCTGATGGTGTGTGAAGTTAGTGAGCCAAATGGAGTTGTTCTCCCACAAGAACCACTTGGCTGATCCTTCTTCAATATGCCCTTCACCAACATGCAGTGTTTCCTTGATTGAATTAGCTCTCTCACCAATATTTGCGTCTAGAGCCTTTGCATTGAGGGCTATCTGAAAACGGCTGTGGCGCTGAAGTTGCCTGTGAATGTGGAGTTGGTGGCATGTGAAACCCGCATGTGGAGCATTCGTTTGTGTGGGATGCTCTACCAGGTTTCATTCCTAGATAATGCACTCAAAGGGCACTAAGCATAGAGTGTGAAAACTGAGTTTCCTTGAGAGCTGCTTGGAAGCCTGATGGTGTGTGAAGTTAGTGAGCCAAATGGAGTTGTTCTCCCACAAGAACCACTCGGCTGATCCTTCTTCAATATGCCCTTCACCAACATGCAGTGTTTCCTTGATTGAATTAGCTCTCACACCAACATTTGAGTCTAGAGCCTTTGCATTGAGAACTATCTGAAAACGGCTGTGGCGCTGAAGTTGCCTGTGAAAGTGAGTTGGTATCATGTGAAACCCGCATGTGGAGCATTCGTTTGTGTGGGATGCTCACCAAGCTTCATTTCAGTCCTAGGCACACAAAGGGCACTAAGCATAGAGTGTGAAAACAGTTTCGTTGACAGCTGCTTGGAAGCGTGATGATGTGTGAAGTTAGTGAGCCAAATGGAGTTGTTCTCCCACAAGAACCACTCGGCTGATCCTTCTTCAATATGCCCTTCACCAACATGCAGTGTTTCCTTGATTGAATTAGCTCTCTCACCAATATTTGCGTCTAGAGCCTTTGCATTGAGGGCTATCTGAAAACGGCTGTGGCGCTGAAGTTGCCTGTGAATGTGGAGTTGGTGGCATGTGAAACCCGCATGTGGAGCATTCGTTTGTGTGGGATGCTCTACCAGGTTCATTCCTAGATAATGTACTCAAAGGGCACTAAGCATAGAGTGTGAAAAACTGAGTTTCCTTGAGAGCTGCTTGGAAGCCTGATGGTGTGTGAAGTTAGTGAGCCAAATGGAGTTGTTCTCCCACAAGAACCACTCGGCTGATCCTTCTTCAATATGCCCTTCACCAACATGCAGTGTTTCCTTGATTGAATTAGCTCTCACACAATATTTGCGTCTAGAGCCTTTGCATTGAGGGCTATCTGAAAATGGCTGTGGCGCTGAAGTTGCCTGTGAATGTGGAGTTGGTGGCATGTGAAACCCGCATGTGGAGCATTCGTTTGTGTGGGATGCTCTACCAGGTTCATTCCTAGATAATGCACTCAAAGGGCACTAAGCATAGAGTGTGAAAACTGAGTTTCCTTGAGAGCTGCTTGGAAGCCTGATGGTGTGTGAAGTTAGTGAGCCAAATGGAGTTGTTCTCCCACAAGAACCACTCGGCTGATCCTTCTTCAATATGCCCTTCACCAACATGCAGTGTTTCCTTGATTGAATTAGCTCTCACACCAATATTTGCGTCTAGAGCCTTTGCATTGAGAACTATCTGAAAACGGCTGTGGCGCTGAAGTTGCCTGTGAATGTGGAGTTGGTGGCATGTGAAACCCGCATGTGGAGCATTCGTTGTGTGGGATGCTCACCAAGGTTCATTTCAGTCCTAGGGCACACAAAGGGCACTAAGCATAGAGTGTGAAAACTGAGTTTCCTTGAGAGCTGCTTGGAAGCCTGATGGTGTGTGAAGTTAGTGAGCCAAATGGAGTTTGTTCTCCCACAAGAACCACTCGGCTGATCCTTCTTCAATATGCCCTTCACCAACATGCAGTGTTTCCTTGATTGAATTAGCTCTCACACCAACATTTGAGTCTAGAGCCTTTGCATTGAGAACTATCTGAAAACGGCTGTGGCGCTGAAGTTGCCTGTGAAAGTGGAGTTGGTATCATGTGAAACCCGCATGTGGAGCATTCGTTTGTGTGGGATGCTCACCAAGCTTCATTTCAGTCCTAGGCACACAAAGGGCACTAAGCATAGAGTGTGAAAACAGTTTCGTTGACAGCTGCTTGGAAGCGTGATGATGTGTGAAGTTAGTGAGCCAAATGGAGTTGTTCTCCCACAAGAACCACTCGGCTGATCCTTCTTCAATATGCCCTTCACCAACATGCAGTGTTTCCTTGATTGAATTAGCTCTCTCACCAATATTTGCGTCTAGAGCCTTTGCATTGAGGGCTATCTGAAAACGGCTGTGGCGCTGAAGTTGCCTGTGAATGTGGAGTTGGTGCATGTGAAACCCGCATGTGGAGCATTCGTTTGTGTGGGATGCTCTACCAGGTTCATTCCTAGATAATGTACTCAAAGGGCACTAAGCATAGAGTGTGAAAACTGAGTTTCCTTGAGAGCTGCTTGGAAGCCTGATGGTGTGTGAAGTTAGTGAGCCAAATGGAGTTGTTCTCCCACAAGAACCACTCGGCTGATCCTTCTTCAATATGCCCTTCACCAACATGCAGTGTTTCCTTGATTGAATTAGCTCTCACACCAATATTTGCGTCTAGAGCCTTTGCATTGAGGGCTATCTGAAAATGGCTGTGGCGCTGAAGTTGCCTGTGAATGTGGAGTTGGTGGCATGTGAAACCCGCATGTGGAGCATTCGTTTGTGTGGGGATGCTCTACCAGGTTCATTCCTAGATAATGCACTCAAAGGGCACTAAGCATAGAGTGTGAAAACTGAGTTTCCTTGAGAGCTGCTTGGAAGCCTGATGGTGTGTGAAGTTAGTGAGCCAAATGGAGTTGTTCTCCCACAAGAACCACTCGGCTGATCCTTCTTCAATATGCCCTTCACCAACATGCAGTGTTTCCTTGATTGAATTAGCTCTCACACCAATATTTGCGTCTAGAGCCTTTGCATTGAGAACTATCTGAAAACGGCTGTGGCGCTGAAGTTGCCTGTGAATGTGGAGTTGGTGGCATGTGAAACCCGCATGTGGAGCATTCGTTTGTGTGGGATGCTCACCAAGGTTCATTTCAGTCCTAGGCACACAAAGGGCACTAAGCATAGAGTGTGAAAACTGAGTTTCCTTGAGAGCTGCTTGGAAGCCTGATGGTGTGTGAAGTTAGTGAGCCAAATGGAGTTGTTCTCCCACAAGAACCACTCGGCTGATCCTTCTTCAATATGCCCTTCACCAACATGCAGTGTTTCCTTGATTGAATTAGCTCTCACACCAACATTTGAGTCTAGAGCCTTTGCATTGAGAACTATCTGAAAACGGCTGTGGCGCTGAAGTTGCCTGTGAAAGTGGAGTTGGTATCATGTGAAACCCGCATGTGGAGCATTCGTTTGTGTGGGATGCTCACCAAGCTTCATTTCAGTCCTAGGCACACAAAGGGCACTAAGCATAGAGTGTGAAAACAGTTTCGTTGACAGCTGCTTGGAAGCGTGATGATGTGTGAAGTTAGTGAGCCAAATGGAGTTGTTCTCCCACAAGAACACTCGGCTGATCCTTCTTCAATATGCCCTTCACCAACATGCAGTGTTTCCTTGATTGAATTAGCTCTCTCACCAATATTTGCGTCTAGAGCCTTTGCATTGAGGGCTATCTGAAAACGGCTGTGGCGCTGAAGTTGCCTGTGAATGTGGAGTTGGTGGCATGTGAAACCGCATGTGGAGCATTCGTTTGTGTGGGATGCTCTACCAGGTTCATTTCCTAGATAATGTACTCAAAGGGCACTAAGCATAGAGTGTGAAAACTGAGTTTCCTTGAGAGCTGCTTGGAAGCCTGATGGTGTGTGAAGTTAGTGAGCCAAATGGAGTTGTTCTCCCACAAGAACCACTCGGCTGATCCTTCTTCAATATGCCCTTCACCAACATGCAGCGTTTCCTTGATTGAATTAGCTCTCACACCAATATTTGCGTCTAGAGCCTTTGCATTGAGGGCTATCTGAAACGGCTGTGGCGCTGAAGTTGCCTGTGAATGTGGAGTTGGTGGCATGTGAAACCCGCATGTGGAGCATTCGTTTGTGTGGGATGCTCTACCAGGTTCATTCTAGATAATGCACTCAAAGGGCACTAAGCATAGAGTGTGAAAACTGAGTTTCCTTGAGAGCTGCTTGGAAGCCTGATGGTGTGTGAAGTTAGTGAGCCAAATGGAGTTTGTTCTCCCACAAGAACCACTCGGCTGATCCTTTTCAATATGCCCTTCACCAACATGCAGCGTTTCCCTTGATTGAATTAGCTCTCACACCAATATTTGCGTCTAGAGCCTTTGCATTGAGGGCTATCTGAAAACGGCTGTGGCGCTGAAGTTGCCTGTGAATGTGGAGTTGGTGGCATGTGAAACCCGCATGTGGAGCATTCGTTTGTGTGGGATGCTGACCAAGCTTCATTTCAGTCCTTGGCACACAAAGGGCACTAAGCATAGAGTGTGAAAACTGAGTTCCTTGAGAGCTGCTTGGAAGCCTGATGGTGTGTGAAATTAGTGAGCCAAATGGAGTTGTTGTCCCACAAGAACACTCGGCTGATCCTTCTTCAATATGCCCTTCACCAACATGCAGTGTTTCCTTGATTGAATTAGCTCTCACACCAATATTTGCGTCTAGAGCCTTTGCATTGAGGGCTATCTGAAAACGGCTGTGGCGCTGAAGTTGCCTGTGAATGTGGAGTTGGTGGCATGTGAAACCCGCATGTGGAGCATTCGTTTTTGTGTGCGATGCTCACCAAGCTTCTCATCAGTTCTAGGCATACAAAGGGCACTAAGCATAGAGTGTGAAAACTGAGTTTCCTTGAGAGCTGCTTGGAAGCCTGATGGTGTGTGAAGTTAGTGAGCCAAATGGAGTTGTTCTCCCACAAGAACCACTCGGCTGATCCTTCTTCAATATGCCCTTCACCAACATGCAGTGTTTCCTTGATTGAATTAGCTCTCACACCAATATTTGCGTCTAGAGCCTTTGCATTGAGGGCTATCTGAAAATGGCTGTGGCGCTGAAGTTGCCTGTGAATGTGGAGTTGGTGGCATGTGAAACCCGCATGTGGAGCATTCGTTTGTGTGGGATGCTCTACCAGGTTCATTCCTAGATAATGCACTCAAAGGGCACTAAGCATAGAGTGTGAAAACTGAGTTTCCTTGAGAGCTGCTTGGAAGCCTGATGGTGTGTGAAGTTAGTGAGCCAAATGGAGTTGTTCTCCCACAAGAACCACTCGGCTGATCCTTCTTCAATATGCCCTTCACCAACATGCAGTGTTTCCTTGATTGAATTAGCTCTCACACCAATATTTGCGTCTAGAGCCTTTGCATTGAGAACTATCTGAAAACGGCTGTGGCGCTGAAGTTGCCTGTGAATGTGGAGTTGGTGGCATGTGAAACCCGCATGTGGAGCATTCGTTTGTGTGGGATGCTCACCAAGGTTCATTTCAGTCCTAGGCACACAAAGGGCACTAAGCATAGAGTGTGAAAACTGAGTTTCCTTGAGAGCTGCTTGGAAGCCTGATGGTGTGTGAAGTTAGTGAGCCAAATGGAGTTGTTCTCCCACAAGAACCACTCGGCTGATCCTTCTTCAATATGCCCTTCACCAACATGCAGTGTTTCCTTGATTGAATTAGCTCTCACACCAACATTTGAGTCTAGAGCCTTTGCATTGAGAACTATCTGAAAACGGCTGTGGCGCTGAAGTTGCCTGTGAAAGTGGAGTTGGTATCATGTGAAACCCGCATGTGGAGCATTCGTTTGTGTGGGATGCTCACCAAGCTTCATTTCAGTCCTAGGCACACAAAGGGCACTAAGCATAGAGTGTGAAAACAGTTTCGTTGACAGCTGCTTGGAAGCGTGATGATGTGTGAAGTTAGTGAGCCAAATGGAGTTGTTCTCCCACAAGAACCACTCGGCTGATCCTTCTTCAATATGCCCTTCACCAACATGCAGTGTTTCCTTGATTGAATTAGCTCTCTCACCAATATTTGCGTCTAGAGCCTTTGCATTGAGGGCTATCTGAAAACGGCTGTGGCGCTGAAGTTGCCTGTGAATGTGGAGTTGGTGGCATGTGAAACCCGCATGTGGAGCATTCGTTTGTGTGGGATGCTCTACCAGGTTCATTCCTAGATAATGTACTCAAAGGGCACTAAGCATAGAGTGTGAAAACTGAGTTTCCTTGAGAGCTGCTTGGAAGCCTGATGGTGTGTGAAGTTAGTGAGCCAAATGGAGTTGTTCTCCCACAAGAACCACTCGGCTGATCCTTCTTCAATATGCCCTTCACCAACATGCAGCGTTTCCTTGATTGAATTAGCTCTCACACCAATATTTGCGTCTAGAGCCTTTGCATTGAGGGCTATCTGAAAACGGCTGTGGCGCTGAAGTTGCCTGTGAATGTGGAGTTGGTGGCATGTGAAACCCGCATGTGGAGCATTCGTTTGTGTGGGATGCTCTACCAGGTTCATTCCTAGATAATGCACTCAAAGGGCACTAAGCATAGAGTGTGAAAACTGAGTTTCCTTGAGAGCTGCTTGGAAGCCTGATGGTGTGTGAAGTTAGTGAGCCAAATGGAGTTGTTCTCCCACAAGAACCACTCGGCTGATCCTTTTCAATATGCCCTTCACCAACATGCAGCGTTTCCTTGATTGAATTAGCTCTCACACCAATATTTGCGTCTAGAGCCTTTGCATTGAGGGCTATCTGAAAACGGCTGTGGCGCTGAAGTTGCCTGTGAATGTGGAGTTGGTGGCATGTGAAACCCGCATGTGGAGCATTCGTTTGTGTGGGATGCTGACCAAGCTTCATTTCAGTCCTTGGCACACAAAGGGCACTAAGCATAGAGTGTGAAAACTGAGTTTCCTTGAGAGCTGCTTGGAAGCCTGATGGTGTGTGAAATTAGTGAGCCAAATGGAGTTGTTGTCCCACAAGAACCACTCGGCTGATCCTTCTTCAATATGCCCTTCACCAACATGCAGTGTTTCCTTGATTGAATTAGCTCTCACACCAATATTTGCGTCTAGAGCCTTTGCATTGAGGGCTATCTGAAAACGGCTGTGGCGCTGAAGTTGCCTGTGAATGTGGAGTTGGTGGCATGTGAAACCCGCATGTGGAGCATTCGTTTTTGTGGGATGCTCACCAACCTTCTCATCAGTTCTAGGCATACAAAGGGCACTAAGCATAGAGTGTGAAAACTGAGTTTCCTTGAGAGCTGCTTGGAAGCCTGATGGTGTGTGAAGTTAGTGAGCCAAATGGAGTTGTTCTCCCACAAGAACCACTCGGCTGATCCTTCTTCAATATGCCGTTCACCAACATGCAGTGTTTCCTTGATTGAATTAGCTCTCACACCAATATTTGCGTCTAGAGCCTTTGCATTGAGGGCTATCTGAAAACGGCTGTGGCGCTGAAGTTGCCTGTGAATGTGGAGTTGGTGGCATGTGAAACCCGCATGTGGAGCATTCGTTTGTGTGGGATGCTCTACCAGGTTCATTTCAGTCATAGGCATTCAAAGGGCACTAAGCATAGAGTGTGAAAACTGAGTTTCCTTGAGAGCTGCTTGGAAGCCTGATGGTGTGTGAAGTTAGTGAGCCAAATGGAGTTGTTCTCCCACAAGAACCACTTGGCTGATCCTTCTTCAATATGCCCTTCACCAACATGCAGTGTTTCCTTGATTGAATTAGCTCTCTCACCAATATTTGCGTCTAGAGCCTTTGCATTGAGGGCTATCTGAAAACGGCTGTGGCGCTGAAGTTGCCTGTGAATGTGGAGTTGGTGGCATGTGAAACCCGCATGTGGAGCATTCGTTTGTGTGGGATGCTCTACCAGGTTCATTCCTAGATAATGCACTCAAAGGGCACTAAGCATAGAGTGTGAAAACTGAGTTTCCTTGAGAGCTGCTTGGAAGCCTGATGGTGTGTGAAGTTAGTGAGCCAAATGGAGTTGTTCTCCCACAAGAACCACTCGGCTGATCCTTCTTCAATATGCCCTTCACCAACATGCAGTGTTTCCTTGATTGAATTAGCTCTCACACCAACATTTGAGTCTAGAGCCTTTGCATTGAGAACTATCTGAAAACGGCTGTGGCGCTGAAATTGCCTGTGAAAGTGGAGTTGGTATCATGTGAAACCCGCATGTGGAGCATTCGTTTGTGTGGGATGCTCACCAAGCTTCATTTCAGTCCTAGGCACTCAAAGGGCACTAAGCATAGAGTGTGAAAACAGTTTCGTTGACAGCTGCTTGGAAGCGTGATGATGTGTGAAGTTAGTGAGCCAAATGGAGTTGTTCTCCCACAAGAACCACTCGGCTGATCCTTCTTCAATATGCCCTTCACCAACATGCAGTGTTTCCTTGATTGAATTAGCTCTCTCACCAATATTTGCGTCTAGAGCCTTTGCATTGAGGGCTATCTGAAAACGGCTGTGGCGCTGAAGTTGCCTGTGAATGTGGAGTTGGTGGCATGTGAAACCCGCATGTGGAGCATTCGTTTGTGTGGGATGCTCTACCAGGTTCATTCCTAGATAATGTACTCAAAGGGCACTAAGCATAGAGTGTGAAAACTGAGTTTCCTTGAGAGCTGCTTGGAAGCCTGATGGTGTGTGAAGTTAGTGAGCCAAATGGAGTTGTTCTCCCACAAGAACCACTCGGCTGATCCTTCTTCAATATGCCCTTCACCAACATGCAGTGTTTCCTTGATTGAATTAGCTCTCACACCAATATTTGCGTCTAGAGCCTTTGCATTGAGGGCTATCTGAAAATGGCTGTGGCGCTGAAGTTGCCTGTGAATGTGGAGTTGGTGGCATGTGAAACCCGCATGTGGAGCATTCGTTTGTGTGGGATGCTCTACCAGGTTCATTCCTAGATAATGCACTCAAAGGGCACTAAGCATAGAGTGTGAAAACTGAGTTTCCTTGAGAGCTGCTTGGAAGCCTGATGGTGTGTGAAGTTAGTGAGCCAAATGGAGTTGTTCTCCCACAAGAACCACTCGGCTGATCCTTCTTCAATATGCCCTTCACCAACATGCAGTGTTTCCTTGATTGAATTAGCTCTCACACCAATATTTGCGTCTAGAGCCTTTGCATTGAGAACTATCTGAAAACGGCTGTGGCGCTGAAGTTGCCTGTGAATGTGGAGTTGGTGGCATGTGAAACCCGCATGTGGAGCATTCGTTTGTGTGGGATGCTCACCAAGGTTCATTTCAGTCCTAGGCACACAAAGGGCACTAAGCATAGAGTGTGAAAACTGAGTTTCCTTGAGAGCTGCTTGGAAGCCTGATGGTGTGTGAAGTTAGTGAGCCAAATGGAGTTGTTCTCCCACAAGAACCACTCGGCTGATCCTTCTTCAATATGCCCTTCACCAACATGCAGTGTTTCCTTGATTGAATTAGCTCTCACACCAACATTTGAGTCTAGAGCCTTTGCATTGAGAACTATCTGAAAACGGCTGTGGCGCTGAAGTTGCCTGTGAAAGTGGAGTTGGTATCATGTGAAACCCGCATGTGGAGCATTCGTTTGTGTGGGATGCTCACCAAGCTTCATTTCAGTCCTAGCCACACAAAGGGCACTAAGCATAGAGTGTGAAAACAGTTTCGTTGACAGCTGCTTGGAAGCGTGATGATGTGTGAAGTTAGTGAGCCAAATGGAGTTGTTCTCCCACAAGAACCACTCGGCTGATCCTTCTTCAATATGCCCTTCACCAACATGCAGTGTTTCCTTGATTGAATTAGCTCTCTCACCAATATTTGCGTCTAGAGCCTTTGCATTGAGGGCTATCTGAAAACGGCTGTGGCGCTGAAGTTGCCTGTGAATGTGGAGTTGGTGGCATGTGAAACCCGCATGTGGAGCATTCGTTTGTGTGGGATGCTCTACCAGGTTCATTCCTAGATAATGTACTCAAAGGGCACTAAGCATAGAGTGTGAAAACTGAGTTTCCTTGAGAGCTGCTTGGAAGCCTGATGGTGTGTGAAGTTAGTGAGCCAAATGGAGTTGTTCTCCCACAAGAACCACTCGGCTGATCCTTCTTCAATATGCCCTTCACCAACATGCAGTGTTTCCTTGATTGAATTAGCTCTCACACCAATATTTGCGTCTAGAGCCTTTGCATTGAGGGCTATCTGAAAATGGCTGTGGCGCTGAAGTTGCCTGTGAATGTGGAGTTGGTGGCATGTGAAACCCGCATGTGGAGCATTCGTTTGTGTGGGATGCTCTACCAGGTTCATTCCTAGATAATGCACTCAAAGGGCACTAAGCATAGAGTGTGAAAACTGAGTTTCCTTGAGAGCTGCTTGGAAGCCTGATGGTGTGTGAAGTTAGTGAGCCAAATGGAGTTGTTCTCCCACAAGAACCACTCGGCTGATCCTTCTTCAATATGCCCTTCACCAACATGCAGTGTTTCCTTGATTGAATTAGCTCTCACACCAATATTTGCGTCTAGAGCCTTTGCATTGAGAACTATCTGAAAACGGCTGTGGCGCTGAAGTTGCCTGTGAATGTGGAGTTGGTGGCATGTGAAACCCGCATGTGGAGCATTCGTTTGTGTGGGATGCTCACCAAGGTTCATTTCAGTCCTAGGCACACAAAGGGCACTAAGCATAGAGTGTGAAAACTGAGTTTCCTTGAGAGCTGCTTGGAAGCCTGATGGTGTGTGAAGTTAGTGAGCCAAATGGAGTTGTTCTCCCACAAGAACCACTCGGCTGATCCTTCTTCAATATGCCCTTCACCAACATGCAGTGTTTCCTTGATTGAATTAGCTCTCACACCAACATTTGAGTCTAGAGCCTTTGCATTGAGAACTATCTGAAAACGGCTGTGGCGCTGAAGTTGCCTGTGAAAGTGGAGTTGGTATCATGTGAAACCCGCATGTGGAGCATTCGTTTGTGTGGGATGCTCACCAAGCTTCATTTCAGTCCTAGGCACACAAAGGGCACTAAGCATAGAGTGTGAAAACAGTTTCGTTGACAGCTGCTTGGAAGCGTGATGATGTGTGAAGTTAGTGAGCCAAATGGAGTTGTTCTCCCACAAGAACCACTCGGCTGATCCTTCTTCAATATGCCCTTCACCAACATGCAGTGTTTCCTTGATTGAATTAGCTCTCTCACCAATATTTGCGTCTAGAGCCTTTGCATTGAGGGCTATCTGAAAACGGCTGTGGCGCTGAAGTTGCCTGTGAATGTGGAGTTGGTGGCATGTGAAACCCGCATGTGGAGCATTCGTTTGTGTGGGATGCTCTACCAGGTTCATTCCTAGATAATGCACTCAAAGGGCACTAAGCATAGAGTGTGAAAACTGAGTTTCCTTGAGAGCTGCTTGGAAGCCTGATGGTGTGTGAAGTTAGTGAGCCAAATGGAGTTGTTCTCCCACAAGAACCACTCGGCTGATCCTTCTTCAATATGCCCTTCACCAACATGCAGTGTTTCCTTGATTGAATTAGCTCTCACACCAACATTTGAGTCTAGAGCCTTTGCATTGAGAACTATCTGAAAACGGCTGTGGCGCTGAAGTTGACTGTGAAAGTGGAGTTGGTATCATGTGAAACCCGCATGTGGAGCATTCGTTTGTGTGGGATGCTCACCAAGCTTCATTTCAGTCCTAGGCACACAAAGGGCACTAAGCATAGAGTGTGAAAACAGTTTCGTTGACAGCTGCTTGGAAGCGTGATGATGTGTGAAGTTAGTGAGCCAAATGGAGTTGTTCTCCCACAAGAACCACTCGGCTGATCCTTCTTCAATATGCCCTTCACCAACATGCAGTGTTTCCTTGATTGAATTAGCTCTCTCACCAATATTTGCGTCTAGAGCCTTTGCATTGAGGGCTATCTGAAAACGGCTGTGGCGCTGAAGTTGCCTGTGAATGTGGAGTTGGTGGCATGTGAAACCCGCATGTGGAGCATTCGTTTGTGTGGGATGCTCTACCAGGTTCATTCCTAGATAATGCACTCAAAGGGCACTAAGCATAGAGTGTGAAAACTGAGTTTCCTTGAGAGCTGCTTGGAAGCCTGATGGTGTGTGAAGTTAGTGAGCCAAATGGAGTTGTTCTCCCACAAGAACCACTCGGCTGATCCTTCTTCAATATGCCCTTCACCAACATGCAGTGTTTCCTTGATTGAATTAGCTCTCACACCAACATTTGAGTCTAGAGCCTTTGCATTGAGAACTATCTGAAAACGGCTGTGGCGCTGAAGTTGACTGTGAAAGTGGAGTTGGTATCATGTGAAACCCGCATGTGGAGCATTCGTTTGTGTGGGATGCTCACCAAGCTTCATTTCAGTCCTAGGCACTCAAAGGGCACTAAGCATAGAGTGTGAAAACAGTTTCGTTGACAGCTGCTTGGAAGCGTGATGATGTGTGAAGTTAGTGAGCCAAATGGAGTTGTTCTCCCACAAGAACCACTCGGCTGATCCTTCTTCAATATGCCCTTCACCAACATGCAGTGTTTCCTTGATTGAATTAGCTCTCTCACCAATATTTGCGTCTAGAGCCTTTGCATTGAGGGCTATCTGAAAACGGCTGTGGCGCTGAAGTTGCCTGTGAATGTGGAGTTGGTGGCATGTGAAACCCGCATGTGGAGCATTCGTTTGTGTGGGATGCTCTACCAGGTTCATTCCTAGATAATGTACTCAAAGGGCACTAAGCATAGAGTGTGAAAACTGAGTTTCCTTGAGAGCTGCTTGGAAGCCTGATGGTGTGTGAAGTTAGTGAGCCAAATGGAGTTGTTCTCCCACAAGAACCACTCGGCTGATCCTTCTTCAATATGCCCTTCACCAACATGCAGTGTTTCCTTGATTGAATTAGCTCTCACACCAATATTTGCGTCTAGAGCCTTTGCATTGAGGGCTATCTGAAAATGGCTGTGGCGCTGAAGTTGCCTGTGAATGTGGAGTTGGTGGCATGTGAAACCCGCATGTGGAGCATTCGTTTGTGTGGGATGCTCTACCAGGTTCATTCCTAGATAATGCACTCAAAGGGCACTAAGCATAGAGTGTGAAAACTGAGTTTCCTTGAGAGCTGCTTGGAAGCCTGATGGTGTGTGAAGTTAGTGAGCCAAATGGAGTTGTTCTCCCACAAGAACCACTCGGCTGATCCTTCTTCAATATGCCCTTCACCAACATGCAGTGTTTCCTTGATTGAATTAGCTCTCACACCAATATTTGCGTCTAGAGCCTTTGCATTGAGAACTATCTGAAAACGGCTGTGGCGCTGAAGTTGCCTGTGAATGTGGAGTTGGTGGCATGTGAAACCCGCATGTGGAGCATTCGTTTGTGTGGGATGCTCACCAAGGTTCATTTCAGTCCTAGGCACACAAAGGGCACTAAGCATAGAGTGTGAAAACTGAGTTTCCTTGAGAGCTGCTTGGAAGCCTGATGGTGTGTGAAGTTAGTGAGCCAAATGGAGTTGTTCTCCCACAAGAACCACTCGGCTGATCCTTCTTCAATATGCCCTTCACCAACATGCAGTGTTTCCTTGATTGAATTAGCTCTCACACCAACATTTGAGTCTAGAGCCTTTGCATTGAGAACTATCTGAAAACGGCTGTGGCGCTGAAGTTGCCTGTGAAAGTGGAGTTGGTATCATGTGAAACCCGCATGTGGAGCATTCGTTTGTGTGGGATGCTCACCAAGCTTCATTTCAGTCCTAGGCACACAAAGGGCACTAAGCATAGAGTGTGAAAACAGTTTCGTTGACAGCTGCTTGGAAGCGTGATGATGTGTGAAGTTAGTGAGCCAAATGGAGTTGTTCTCCCACAAGAACCACTCGGCTGATCCTTCTTCAATATGCCCTTCACCAACATGCAGTGTTTCCTTGATTGAATTAGCTCTCTCACCAATATTTGCGTCTAGAGCCTTTGCATTGAGGGCTATCTGAAAACGGCTGTGGCGCTGAAGTTGCCTGTGAATGTGGAGTTGGTGGCATGTGAAACCCGCATGTGGAGCATTCGTTTGTGTGGGATGCTCTACCAGGTTCATTCCTAGATAATGTACTCAAAGGGCACTAAGCATAGAGTGTGAAAACTGAGTTTCCTTGAGAGCTGCTTGGAAGCCTGATGGTGTGTGAAGTTAGTGAGCCAAATGGAGTTGTTCTCCCACAAGAACCACTCGGCTGATCCTTCTTCAATATGCCCTTCACCAACATGCAGTGTTTCCTTGATTGAATTAGCTCTCACACCAATATTTGCGTCTAGAGCCTTTGCATTGAGGGCTATCTGAAAATGGCTGTGGCGCTGAAGTTGCCTGTGAATGTGGAGTTGGTGGCATGTGAAACCCGCATGTGGAGCATTCGTTTGTGTGGGATGCTCTACCAGGTTCATTCCTAGATAATGCACTCAAAGGGCACTAAGCATAGAGTGTGAAAACTGAGTTTCCTTGAGAGCTGCTTGGAAGCCTGATGGTGTGTGAAGTTAGTGAGCCAAATGGAGTTGTTCTCCCACAAGAACCACTCGGCTGATCCTTCTTCAATATGCCCTTCACCAACATGCAGTGTTTCCTTGATTGAATTAGCTCTCACACCAATATTTGCGTCTAGAGCCTTTGCATTGAGAACTATCTGAAAACGGCTGTGGCGCTGAAGTTGCCTGTGAATGTGGAGTTGGTGGCATGTGAAACCCGCATGTGGAGCATTCGTTTGTGTGGGATGCTCACCAAGGTTCATTTCAGTCCTAGGCACACAAAGGGCACTAAGCATAGAGTGTGAAAACTGAGTTTCCTTGAGAGCTGCTTGGAAGCCTGATGGTGTGTGAAGTTAGTGAGCCAAATGGAGTTGTTCTCCCACAAGAACCACTCGGCTGATCCTTCTTCAATATGCCCTTCACCAACATGCAGTGTTTCCTTGATTGAATTAGCTCTCACACCAACATTTGAGTCTAGAGCCTTTGCATTGAGAACTATCTGAAAACGGCTGTGGCGCTGAAGTTGCCTGTGAAAGTGGAGTTGGTATCATGTGAAACCCGCATGTGGAGCATTCGTTTGTGTGGGATGCTCACCAAGCTTCATTTCAGTCCTAGGCACACAAAGGGCACTAAGCATAGAGTGTGAAAACAGTTTCGTTGACAGCTGCTTGGAAGCGTGATGATGTGTGAAGTTAGTGAGCCAAATGGAGTTGTTCTCCCACAAGAACCACTCGGCTGATCCTTCTTCAATATGCCCTTCACCAACATGCAGTGTTTCCTTGATTGAATTAGCTCTCACACCAATATTTGCGTCTAGAGCCTTTGCATTGAGGGCTATCTGAAAACGGCTGTGGCGCTGAAGTTGCCTGTGAATGTGGAGTTGGTGGCATGTGAAACCCGCATGTGGAGCATTCGTTTGTGTGGGATGCTCTACCAGGTTCATTCCTAGATAATGTACTCAAAGGGCACTAAGCATAGAGTGTGAAAACTGAGTTTCCTTGAGAGCTGCTTGGAAGCCTGATGGTGTGTGAAGTTAGTGAGCCAAATGGAGTTGTTCTCCCACAAGAACCACTCGGCTGATCCTTCTTCAATATGCCCTTCACCAACATGCAGTGTTTCCTTGATTGAATTAGCTCTCACACCAATATTTGCGTCTAGAGCCTTTGCATTGAGGGCTATCTGAAAATGGCTGTGGCGCTGAAGTTGCCTGTGAATGTGGAGTTGGTGGCATGTGAAACCCGCATGTGGAGCATTCGTTTGTGTGGGATGCTCTACCAGGTTCATTCCTAGATAATGCACTCAAAGGGCACTAAGCATAGAGTGTGAAAACTGAGTTTCCTTGAGAGCTGCTTGGAAGCCTGATGGTGTGTGAAGTTAGTGAGCCAAATGGAGTTGTTCTCCCACAAGAACCACTCGGCTGATCCTTCTTCAATATGCCCTTCACCAACATGCAGTGTTTCCTTGATTGAATTAGCTCTCACACCAATATTTGCGTCTAGAGCCTTTGCATTGAGGGCTATCTGAAAACGGCTGTGGCGCTGAAGTTGCCTGTGAATGTGGAGTTGGTGGCATGTGAAACCCGCATGTGGAGCATTCGTTTGTGTGGGATGCTCACCAAGGTTCATTTCAGTCTTAGGCACACAAAGGGCACTAAGCATAGAATGTGAAAACTGAGTTTCCTTGAGAGCTGCTTGGAAGCCTGATGGTGTGTGAAGTTAGTGAGCCAAATGGAGTTGTTCTCCCACAAGAACCACTCGGCTGATCCTTCTTCAATATGCCCTTCACCAACATGCAGTGTTTCCTTGATTGAATTAGCTCTCACACCAATATTTGCGTCTAGAGCCTTTGCATTGAGGGCTATCTGAAAACGGCTGTGGCGCTGAAGTTGCCTGCGAATGTGGAGTTGGTGGCATGTGAAACCCGCATGTGGAGCATTCGTTTGTGTGGGATGCTCTACCAGGTTCATTCCTAGATAATGCACTCAAAGGGCACTAAACATAGAGTGTGAAAACTGAGTTTCCTTGAGAGCTGCTTGGAAGCCTGATGGTGTGTGAAGTTAGTGAGCCAAATGGAGTTGTTCTCCCACAAGAACCACTCGGCTGATTCTTCTTCAATATGCCCTTCACCAACATGCAGTGTTTCCTTGATTGAATTAGCTCTCACACCAATATTTGTGTCTAGAGCCTTTGCATTGAGGGCTATCTGAAAACGGCTGTGGAGCTGAAGTTGCCTGTGAATGTGGAGTTGGTGGCATGTGAAACCCGCATGTGGAGCATTCGTTTGTGTGGGATGCTCACCAACCTTCATTTCAGTCCTAGGCATACAAAGGGCACTAAGCATAGAGTGTGAAAACTGAGTTTCCTTGAGAGCTGCTTGGAAGCCTGATGGTGTGTGAAGTTAGTGAGCCAAATGGAGTTGTTCTCCCACAAGAACCACTCGGCTGATCCTTCTTCAATATGCCCTTCACCAACATGCAGTGTTTCCTTGATTGAATTAGCTCTCACACCAATATTTGAGTCTAGAGCCTTTGCATTGAGAACTATCTGAAAATGGCTGTGGTGCTGAAGTTGCCTGTGAAAGTGGAGTTGGTGGCATGTGAAACCCGCATGTGGAGCATTCGTTTGTGTGGAATGCTCACCAAGGTTCATTTCAGTCCTAGGCACTCAAAGGGCACTAAGCATAGAGTGTGAAAACAGTTTCGTTGAGAGCTGCTTGGAAGCCTGATGGTGTGTGAAGTTAGTGAGCCAAATGGAGTTGTTCTCCCACAAGAACCACTCGGCTGATCCTTCTTCAATATGCCCTTCACCAACATGCAGTGTTTCCTTGATTGAATTAGCTCTCACACCAATATTTGCGTCTAGAGCCTTTGCATTGAGGGCTATCTGAAAACGGCTGTGGCGCTGAAGTTGCCTGTGAATGTGGAGTTGGTATCATGTGAAACCCGCATGTGGAGCATTCGTTTGTGTGGGATGCTCACCAACCTTCATTTCAGTCCTAGGCATACAAAGGGATCTAAGCATAGAGTGTGAAAACTGAGTTTCCTTGAGAGCTGCTTGGAAGCCTGATGGTGTGTGAAGTTAGTGAGCCAAATGGAGTTGTTCTCCCACAAGAACCACTCGGCTGATTCTTCTTCAATATGCCCTTCACCAACATGCAGTGTTTCCTTGATTGAATTAGCTCTCACACCAATATTTGCGTCTAGAGCCTTTGCATTGAGGGCTATCTGAAAACGGCTGTGGCGCTGAAGTTGCCTGTGAATGTGGAGTTGGTGGCATGTGAAACCCGCATGTGGAGCATTCGTTTGTGTGGGATGCTCTACCAGGTTCATTTCAGTCCTAGGCATTCAAAGGGCACTAAGCATAGAGTGTGAAAACTGAGTTTCCTTGAGAGCTGCTTGGAAGCCTGATGGTGTGTGAAGTTAGTGAGCCAAATGGAGTTGTTCTCCCACAAGAACCACTCGGCTGATCCTTCTTCAATATGCCCTTCACCAACATGCAGTGTTTCCTTGATTGAATTAGCTCTCACACCAATATTTGCGTCTAGAGCCTTTGCATTGAGGGCTATCTGAAAACGGCTGTGGCGCTGAAGTTGCCTGTGAATGTGGAGTTGGTGGCATGTGAAACCGGCATGTGGAGCATTTGTTTATGTGGGATGCTCACCAAGGTTCATTTCAGTCCTAGGCATAAAAAGGACACTAAGCATAGAGTGTGAAAACTGAGTTTCCGTGAGAGGTGCTTGGAAGCCTGATGGTGTGTGAAGTTAGTGAGCCAAATGGAGTTGTTCTCCCACAAGAACCACTCTGCTGATCCTTCTTCAATATGCCGTTCACCAACATGCAGTGTTTCCTTGATTCAATTAGCTCTCACACCAATATTTGCGTCTAGAGCCTTTGCATTGAGGGCTATCTGAAAACGGCTGTGGCGCTGAAGTTGCCTGTGAATGTGGAGTTGGTGGCATGTGAAACCCGCATGTGGAGCATTCGTTTGTGTGGGATGCTCTACCAGGTTCATTCCTAGATAATGCACTCAAAGGGCACTAAGCATAGAGTGTGAAAACTGAGTTTCCTTGAGAGCTGCTTGGAAGCCTGATGGTGTGTGAAGTTAGTGAGCCAAATAGAGTTGTTCTCCCACAAGAACCACTCGGCTGATCCTTCTTCAATATGCCCTTCACCAACATGCAGTGTTTCCTTGATTGAATTAGCTCTCACACCAATATTTGCGTCTAGAGCCTTTGCATTGAGGGCTATCTGAAAATGACTGTGGCGCTGAAGTTGCCTGTGAATGTGGAGTTGGTGGCATGTGAAACCCGCATGTGGAGCATTCGTTTGTGTGGTATGCTCTACCAGGTTCATTCCTGGATAATGCACTCAAAGGGCACTAAGCATAGAGTGTGAAAACTGAGTTTCCTTGAGAGCTGCTTGGAAGCCTGATGGTGTGTGAAGTTAGTGAGCCAAATGGAGTTGTTCTCCCACAAGAACCACTCGGCTGATCCTTCTTCAATATGCCCTTCACCAACATGCAGTGTTTCCTTGATTGAATTAGCTCTCACACCAACATTTGAGTCTAGAGCCTTTGCATTGAGAACTATCTGAAAACGGCTGTGGCGCTGAAGTTGACTGTGAAAGTGGAGTTGGTATCATGTGAAACCCGCATGTGGAGCATTCGTTTGTGTGGGATGCTCACCAAGCTTCATTTCAGTCCTAGGCACTCAAAGGGCACTAAGCATAGAGTGTGAAAACAGTTTCGTTGACAGCTGCTTGGAAGCGTGATGATGTGTGAAGTTAGTGAGCCAAATGGAGTTGTTCTCCCACAAGAACCACTCGGCTGATCCTTCTTCAATATGCCCTTCACCAACATGCAGTGTTTCCTTGATTGAATTAGCTCTCTCACCAATATTTGCGTCTAGAGCCTTTGCATTGAGGGCTATCTGAAAACGGCTGTGGCGCTGAAGTTGCCTGTGAATGTGGAGTTGGTGGCATGTGAAACCCGCATGTGGAGCATTCGTTTGTGTGGGATGCTCTACCAGGTTCATTCCTAGATAATGTACTCAAAGGGCACTAAGCATAGAGTGTGAAAACTGAGTTTCCTTGAGAGCTGCTTGGAAGCCTGATGGTGTGTGAAGTTAGTGAGCCAAATGGAGTTGTTCTCCCACAAGAACCACTCGGCTGATCCTTCTTCAATATGCCCTTCACCAACATGCAGTGTTTCCTTGATTGAATTAGCTCTCACACCAATATTTGCGTCTAGAGCCTTTGCATTGAGGGCTATCTGAAAATGGCTGTGGCGCTGAAGTTGCCTGTGAATGTGGAGTTGGTGGCATGTGAAACCCGCATGTGGAGCATTCGTTTGTGTGGGATGCTCTACCAGGTTCATTCCTAGATAATGCACTCAAAGGGCACTAAGCATAGAGTGTGAAAACTGAGTTTCCTTGAGAGCTGCTTGGAAGCCTGATGGTGTGTGAAGTTAGTGAGCCAAATGGAGTTGTTCTCCCACAAGAACCACTCGGCTGATCCTTCTTCAATATGCCCTTCACCAACATGCAGTGTTTCCTTGATTGAATTAGCTCTCACACCAATATTTGCGTCTAGAGCCTTTGCATTGAGAACTATCTGAAAACGGCTGTGGCGCTGAAGTTGCCTGTGAATGTGGAGTTGGTGGCATGTGAAACCCGCATGTGGAGCATTCGTTTGTGTGGGATGCTCACCAAGGTTCATTTCAGTCCTAGGCACACAAAGGGCACTAAGCATAGAGTGTGAAAACTGAGTTTCCTTGAGAGCTGCTTGGAAGCCTGATGGTGTGTGAAGTTAGTGAGCCAAATGGAGTTGTTCTCCCACAAGAACCACTCGGCTGATCCTTCTTCAATATGCCCTTCACCAACATGCAGTGTTTCCTTGATTGAATTAGCTCTCACACCAACATTTGAGTCTAGAGCCTTTGCATTGAGAACTATCTGAAAACGGCTGTGGCGCTGAAGTTGCCTGTGAAAGTGGAGTTGGTATCATGTGAAACCCGCATGTGGAGCATTCGTTTGTGTGGGATGCTCACCAAGCTTCATTTCAGTCCTAGGCACACAAAGGGCACTAAGCATAGAGTGTGAAAACAGTTTCGTTGACAGCTGCTTGGAAGCGTGATGATGTGTGAAGTTAGTGAGCCAAATGGAGTTGTTCTCCCACAAGAACCACTCGGCTGATCCTTCTTCAATATGCCCTTCACCAACATGCAGTGTTTCCTTGATTGAATTAGCTCTCTCACCAATATTTGCGTCTAGAGCCTTTGCATTGAGGGCTATCTGAAAACGGCTGTGGCGCTGAAGTTGCCTGTGAATGTGGAGTTGGTGGCATGTGAAACCCGCATGTGGAGCATTCGTTTGTGTGGGATGCTCTACCAGGTTCATTCCTAGATAATGTACTCAAAGGGCACTAAGCATAGAGTGTGAAAACTGAGTTTCCTTGAGAGCTGCTTGGAAGCCTGATGGTGTGTGAAGTTAGTGAGCCAAATGGAGTTGTTCTCCCACAAGAACCACTCGGCTGATCCTTCTTCAATATGCCCTTCACCAACATGCAGTGTTTCCTTGATTGAATTAGCTCTCACACCAATATTTGCGTCTAGAGCCTTTGCATTGAGGGCTATCTGAAAATGGCTGTGGCGCTGAAGTTGCCTGTGAATGTGGAGTTGGTGGCATGTGAAACCCGCATGTGGAGCATTCGTTTGTGTGGGATGCTCTACCAGGTTCATTCCTAGATAATGCACTCAAAGGGCACTAAGCATAGAGTGTGAAAACTGAGTTTCCTTGAGAGCTGCTTGGAAGCCTGATGGTGTGTGAAGTTAGTGAGCCAAATGGAGTTGTTCTCCCACAAGAACCACTCGGCTGATCCTTCTTCAATATGCCCTTCACCAACATGCAGTGTTTCCTTGATTGAATTAGCTCTCACACCAATATTTGCGTCTAGAGCCTTTGCATTGAGAACTATCTGAAAACGGCTGTGGCGCTGAAGTTGCCTGTGAATGTGGAGTTGGTGGCATGTGAAACCCGCATGTGGAGCATTCGTTTGTGTGGGATGCTCACCAAGGTTCATTTCAGTCCTAGGCACACAAAGGGCACTAAGCATAGAGTGTGAAAACTGAGTTTCCTTGAGAGCTGCTTGGAAGCCTGATGGTGTGTGAAGTTAGTGAGCCAAATGGAGTTGTTCTCCCACAAGAACCACTCGGCTGATCCTTCTTCAATATGCCCTTCACCAACATGCAGTGTTTCCTTGATTGAATTAGCTCTCACACCAACATTTGAGTCTAGAGCCTTTGCATTGAGAACTATCTGAAAACGGCTGTGGCGCTGAAGTTGCCTGTGAAAGTGGAGTTGGTATCATGTGAAACCCGCATGTGGAGCATTCGTTTGTGTGGGATGCTCACCAAGCTTCATTTCAGTCCTAGGCACACAAAGGGCACTAAGCATAGAGTGTGAAAACAGTTTCGTTGACAGCTGCTTGGAAGCGTGATGATGTGTGAAGTTAGTGAGCCAAATGGAGTTGTTCTCCCACAAGAACCACTCGGCTGATCCTTCTTCAATATGCCCTTCACCAACATGCAGTGTTTCCTTGATTGAATTAGCTCTCACACCAATATTTGCGTCTAGAGCCTTTGCATTGAGGGCTATCTGAAAACGGCTGTGGCGCTGAAGTTGCCTGTGAATGTGGAGTTGGTGGCATGTGAAACCCGCATGTGGAGCATTCGTTTGTGTGGGATGCTCTACCAGGTTCATTCCTAGATAATGTACTCAAAGGGCACTAAGCATAGAGTGTGAAAACTGAGTTTCCTTGAGAGCTGCTTGGAAGCCTGATGGTGTGTGAAGTTAGTGAGCCAAATGGAGTTGTTCTCCCACAAGAACCACTCGGCTGATCCTTCTTCAATATGCCCTTCACCAACATGCAGTGTTTCCTTGATTGAATTAGCTCTCACACCAATATTTGCGTCTAGAGCCTTTGCATTGAGGGCTATCTGAAAATGGCTGTGGCGCTGAAGTTGCCTGTGAATGTGGAGTTGGTGGCATGTGAAACCCGCATGTGGAGCATTCGTTTGTGTGGGATGCTCTACCAGGTTCATTCCTAGATAATGCACTCAAAGGGCACTAAGCATAGAGTGTGAAAACTGAGTTTCCTTGAGAGCTGCTTGGAAGCCTGATGGTGTGTGAAGTTAGTGAGCCAAATGGAGTTGTTCTCCCACAAGAACCACTCGGCTGATCCTTCTTCAATATGCCCTTCACCAACATGCAGTGTTTCCTTGATTGAATTAGCTCTCACACCAATATTTGCGTCTAGAGCCTTTGCATTGAGAACTATCTGAAAACGGCTGTGGCGCTGAAGTTGCCTGTGAATGTGGAGTTGGTGGCATGTGAAACCCGCATGTGGAGCATTCGTTTGTGTGGGATGCTCACCAAGGTTCATTTCAGTCCTAGGCACACAAAGGGCACTAAGCATAGAGTGTGAAAACTGAGTTTCCTTGAGAGCTGCTTGGAAGCCTGATGGTGTGTGAAGTTAGTGAGCCAAATGGAGTTGTTCTCCCACAAGAACCACTCGGCTGATCCTTCTTCAATATGCCCTTCACCAACATGCAGTGTTTCCTTGATTGAATTAGCTCTCACACCAAAATTTGAGTCTAGAGCCTTTGCATTGAGAACTATCTGAAAACGGCTGTGGCGCTGAAGTTGCCTGTGAATGTGGAGTTGGTGGCATGTGAAACCCGCATGTGGAGCATTCGTTTGTGTGGGATGCTCACCAAGGTTCATTTCAGTGCTAGGCACAAAAAGGGCACTAAGCATAGAGTGTGAAAACAGTTTCGTTGAGAGCTGCTTGGAAGCCTGATGATGTGTGAAGTTAGTGAGCCAAATGGAGTTGTTCTCCCACAAGAACCACTCGGCTGATCCTTCTTCAATATGCCCTTCACCAACATGCAGTGTTTCCTTGATTGAATTAGCTCTCACACCAATATTTGCGTCTAGAGCCTTTGCATTGAGGGCTATCTGAAAACGGCTGTGGCGCTGAAGTTGCCTGTGAATTTGGAGTTGGTGGCATGTGAAACCCGCATGTGGAGCATTCGTTTGTGTGGTATGCTCTACCAGGTTCATTCCTAGATAATGTACTCAAAGAGCACTAAGCATAGAGTGTGAAAACTGAGTTTCCTTGAGAGCTGCTTGGAAGCCTGATGGTGTGTGAAGTTAGTGAGCCAAATGGAGTTGTTCTCCCACAAGAACCACTAGGCTGATCCTTCTTCAATATGCCCTTCACCAACATGCAATGTTTCCTTGATTGAATTAGCTCTCACACCAATATTTGCGTCTAGAGCCTTTGCATTGAGGGCTATCTGAAAATGGCTGTGGCGCTGAAGTTGCCTGTGAATGTGGAGTTGGTGGCATGTGAAACCCGCATGTGGAGCATTCGTTTGTGTGGGATGCTCTACCAGGTTCATTCCTAGATAATGCACTCAAAGGGCACTAAGCATAGAGTGTGAAAACTGAGTTTCCTTGAGAGCTGCTTGGAAGCCTGATGGTGTGTGAAGTTAGTGAGCCAAATGGAGTTGTTCTCCCACAAGAACCACTCGGCTGATCCTTCTTCAATATGCCCTTCACCAACATGCAGTGTTTCCTTGATTGAATTAGCTCTCACACCAATATTTGCGTCTAGAGCCTTTGCATTGAGGGCTATCTGAAAACGGCTGTCTCACTGAAGTTGCCTGTGAATGTGGAGTTGGTGGCATGTGAAACCCGCATGTGGAGCATTCGTTTGTGTGGGATGCTCACCAAGGTTCATTTCAGTCTTAGGCACACAAAGGGCACTAAGCATAGAATGTGAAAACTGAGTTTCCTTGAGAGCTGCTTGGAAGCCTGATGGTGTGTGAAGTTAGTGAGCCAAATGGAGTTGTTCTCCCACAAGAACCACTCGGCTGATCCTTCTTCAATATGCCCTTCACCAACATGCAGTGTTTCCTTGATTGAATTAGCTCTCACACCAATATTTGCGTCTAGAGCCTTTGCATTGAGGGCTATCTGAAAACGGCTGTGGCGCTGAAGTTGCCTGCGAATGTGGAGTTGGTGGCATGTGAAACCCGCATGTGGAGCATTCGTTTGTGTGGGATGCTCTACCAGGTTCATTCCTAGATAATGCACTCAAAGGGCACTAAACATAGAGTGTGAAAACTGAGTTTCCTTGAGAGCTGCTTGGAAGCCTGATGGTGTGTGAAGTTAGTGAGCCAAATGGAGTTGTTCTCCCACAAGAACCACTCGGCTGATTCTTCTTCAATATGCCCTTCACCAACATGCAGTGTTTCCTTGATTGAATTAGCTCTCACACCAATATTTGTGTCTAGAGCCTTTGCATTGAGGGCTATCTGAAAACGGCTGTGGAGCTGAAGTTGCCTGTGAATGTGGAGTTGGTGGCATGTGAAACCCGCATGTGGAGCATTCGTTTGTGTGGGATGCTCACCAACCTTCATTTCAGTCCTAGGCATACAAAGGGCACTAAGCATAGAGTGTGAAAACTGAGTTTCCTTGAGAGCTGCTTGGAAGCCTGATGGTGTGTGAAGTTAGTGAGCCAAATGGAGTTGTTCTCCCACAAGAACCACTCGGCTGATCCTTCTTCAATATGCCCTTCACCAACATGCAGTGTTTCCTTGATTGAATTAGCTCTCACACCAATATTTGAGTCTAGAGCCTTTGCATTGAGAACTATCTGAAAATGGCTGTGGTGCTGAAGTTGCCTGTGAAAGTGGAGTTGGTGGCATGTGAAACCCGCATGTGGAGCATTCGTTTGTGTGGAATGCTCACCAAGGTTCATTTCAGTCCTAGGCACTCAAAGGGCACTAAGCATAGAGTGTGAAAACAGTTTCGTTGAGAGCTGCTTGGAAGCCTGATGGTGTGTGAAGTTAGTGAGCCAAATGGAGTTGTTCTCCCACAAGAACCACTCGGCTGATCCTTCTTCAATATGCCCTTCACCAACATGCAGTGTTTCCTTGATTGAATTAGCTCTCACACCAATATTTGCGTCTAGAGCCTTTGCATTGAGGGCTATCTGAAAACGGCTGTGGCGCTGAAGTTGCCTGTGAATGTGGAGTTGGTATCATGTGAAACCCGCATGTGGAGCATTCGTTTGTGTGGGATGCTCACCAACCTTCATTTCAGTCCTAGGCATACAAAGGGATCTAAGCATAGAGTGTGAAAACTGAGTTTCCTTGAGAGCTGCTTGGAAGCCTGATGGTGTGTGAAGTTAGTGAGCCAAATGGAGTTGTTCTCCCACAAGAACCACTCGGCTGATTCTTCTTCAATATGCCCTTCACCAACATGCAGTGTTTCCTTGATTGAATTAGCTCTCACACCAATATTTGCGTCTAGAGCCTTTGCATTGAGGGCTATCTGAAAACGGCTGTGGCGCTGAAGTTGCCTGTGAATGTGGAGTTGGTGGCATGTGAAACCCGCATGTGGAGCATTCGTTTGTGTGGGATGCTCTACCAGGTTCATTTCAGTCCTAGGCATTCAAAGGGCACTAAGCATAGAGTGTGAAAACTGAGTTTCCTTGAGAGCTGCTTGGAAGCCTGATGGTGTGTGAAGTTAGTGAGCCAAATGGAGTTGTTCTCCCACAAGAACCACTCGGCTGATCCTTCTTCAATATGCCCTTCACCAACATGCAGTGTTTCCTTGATTGAATTAGCTCTCACACCAATATTTGCGTCTAGAGCCTTTGCATTGAGGGCTATCTGAAAACGGCTGTGGCGCTGAAGTTGCCTGTGAATGTGGAGTTGGTGGCATGTGAAACCGGCATGTGGAGCATTTGTTTATGTGGGATGCTCACCAAGGTTCATTTCAGTCCTAGGCATAAAAAGGACACTAAGCATAGAGTGTGAAAACTGAGTTTCCGTGAGAGGTGCTTGGAAGCCTGATGGTGTGTGAAGTTAGTGAGCCAAATGGAGTTGTTCTCCCACAAGAACCACTCTGCTGATCCTTCTTCAATATGCCGTTCACCAACATGCAGTGTTTCCTTGATTCAATTAGCTCTCACACCAATATTTGCGTCTAGAGCCTTTGCATTGAGGGCTATCTGAAAACGGCTGTGGCGCTGAAGTTGCCTGTGAATGTGGAGTTGGTGGCATGTGAAACCCGCATGTGGAGCATTCGTTTGTGTGGGATGCTCTACCAGGTTCATTCCTAGATAATGCACTCAAAGGGCACTAAGCATAGAGTGTGAAAACTGAGTTTCCTTGAGAGCTGCTTGGAAGCCTGATGGTGTGTGAAGTTAGTGAGCCAAATAGAGTTGTTCTCCCACAAGAACCACTCGGCTGATCCTTCTTCAATATGCCCTTCACCAACATGCAGTGTTTCCTTGATTGAATTAGCTCTCACACCAATATTTGCGTCTAGAGCCTTTGCATTGAGGGCTATCTGAAAATGACTGTGGCGCTGAAGTTGCCTGTGAATGTGGAGTTGGTGGCATGTGAAACCCGCATGTGGAGCATTCGTTTGTGTGGTATGCTCTACCAGGTTCATTCCTGGATAATGCACTCAAAGGGCACTAAGCATAGAGTGTGAAAACTGAGTTTCCTTGAGAGCTGCTTGGAAGCCTGATGGTGTGAAGTTAGTGAGCCAAATGGAGTTGTTCTCCCACAAGAACCACTCGGCTGATCCTTCTTCAATATGCCCTTCACCAACATGCAGTGTTTCCTTGATTGAATTAGCTCTCACACCAATATTTGCGTCTAGAGCCTTTGCATTGAGGGCTATCTGAAAACGGCTGTGGCGCTGAAGTTGCCTGTGAATGTGGAGTTGGTGGCATGTGAAACCCGCATGTGGAGCATTCGTTTGTGTGGTATGCTCTACCAGGTTCATTCCTAGATAATGTACTCAAAGAGCACTAAGCATAGAGTGTGAAAACTGAGTTTCCTTGAGAGCTGCTTGGAAGCCTGATGGTGTGTGAAGTTAGTGAGCCAAATGGAGTTGTTCTCCCACAAGAACCACTCGGCTGATCCTTTTCAATATGCCCTTCACCAACATGCAGTGTTTCCTTGATTGAATTAGCTCTCACACCAATATTTGCGTCTAGAGCCTTTGCATTGAGGGCTATCTGAAAACGGCTGTGGCGCTGAAGTTGCCTGTGAATGTGGAGTTGGTGGCATGTGAAACCGGCATGTGGAGCATTTGTTTATGTGGGATGCTCACCAAGGTTCATTTCAGTCCTAGGCATAAAAAGGACACTAAGCATAGAGTGTGAAAACTGAGTTTCCTTGAGAGGTGCTTGGAAGCCTGATGGTGTGTGAAGTTAGTGAGCCAAATGGAGTTGTTCTCCCACAAGAACCACTCGGCTGATCCTTCTTCAATATGCCGTTCACCAACATGCAGTGTTTCCTTGATTGAATTAGCTCTCACACCAATATTTGCGTCTAGAGCCTTTGCATTGAGGGCTATCTGAAAACGGCTGTGGCGCTGAAGTTGCCTGTGAATGTGGAGTTGGTGGCATGTGAAACCCGCATGTGGAGCATTCGTTTGTGTGGGATGCTCTACCAGGTTCATTCCTAGATAATGCACTCAAAGGGCACTAAGCATAGAGTGTGAAAACTGAGTTTCCTTGAGAGCTGCTTGGAAGCCTGATGGTGTGTGAAGTTAGTGAGCCAAATAGAGTTGTTCTCCCACAAGAACCACTCGGCTGATCCTTCTTCAATATGCCCTTCACCAACATGCAGTGTTTCCTTGATTGAATTAGCTCTCACACCAATATTTGCGTCTAGAGCCTTTGCATTGAGGGCTATCTGAAAACGGCTGTGGCGCTGAAGTTGCCTGTGAATGTGGAGTTGGTGGCATGTGAAACCCGCACGTGGAGCATTCGTTTGTGTGGGATGCTCTACCAGGTTCATTCCTAGATAATGCACTCAAAGGGCACTAAGCATAGAGTGTGAAAACTGAGTTTCCTTGAGAGCTGCTTGGAAGCCTGATGGTGTGTGACGTTAGTGAGCCAAATGGAGTTGTTCTCCCACAAGAACCACTCGGCTGATTCTTCTTCAATATGCCCTTTACCAACATGCAGTGTTTCCTTGATTGAATTAGCTCTCACACCAATATTTGCGTCTAGAGCCTTTGCATTGAGGGCTATCTGAAAACGGCTGTGGCGCTGAAGTTGCCTGTGAATGTGGAGTTGGTGGCATGTGAAACCCGCATGTGGAGCATTCGTTTGTGTGGGATGCTCACCAACCTTCATTTCAGTCCAAGGCATACAGAGAGCACTAAGCATAGAGTGTGAAAACTGAGTTTCCTTGAGAGCTGCTTGGAAGCCTGATGGTGTGTGAAGTTAGTGAGCCAAATGGAGTTGTTCTCCCACAAGAACCACTCGGCTGATCCTTCTTCAATATGCCCTTCACCAACATGCAGTGTTTCCTTGATTGAATTAGCTCTCACACCAATATTTGCGTCTAGAGCCTTTGCATTGAGGGCTATCTGAAAACGGCTGTGGCGCTGAAGTTGCCTGTGAATGTGGAGTTGGTGGCATGTGAAACCCGCATGTGGAGCATTCGTTTGTGTGGGATGCTCTACCAGGTTCATTTCATTCCTAGGCATACAAAGGGCACTAAGCATAGAGTGTGAAAACTGAGTTTCCTTGAGAGCTGCTTGGAAGCCTGATGGTGTGTGAAGTTAGTGAGCCAAATGGAGTTGTTCTCCCACAAGAACCACTCGGCTGATTCTTCTTCAATATGCCCTTTACCAACATGCAGTGTTTCCTTGATTGAATTAGCTCTCACACCAATATTTGCGTCTAGAGCCTTTGCATTGAGGGCTATCTGAAAATGGCTGTGGCGCTGAAGTTGCCTGTGAATGTGGAGTTGGTGGCATGTGAAACCCGCATGTGGAGCATTCGTTTGTGTGGGATGCTCTACCAGGTTCATTTCAGTCCTAGGCACTGAAAGGGCACTAAGCATAGAGTGTGAAAACTGAGTTTCCTTGAGAGCTGCTTGGAAGCCTGATGGTGTGTGAAGTTAGTGAGCCAAATGGAGTTGTTCTCCCACAAGAACCACTCGGCTGATCCTTCTTCAATATGCCCTTCACCAACATGCAGTGTTTCCTTGATTGAATTAGCTCTCACACCAATATTTGCGTCTAGAGCCTTTGCATTGAGGGCTATCTGAAAACGGCTGTGGCGCTGAAGTTGCCTGTGAATGTGGAGTTGGTGGCATGTGAAACCCGCATGTGGAGCATTCGTTTGTGTGCGATGCTCTACCAGGTTCATTCCTAGATAATGCACTCAAAGGGCACTAAGCAGAGAGGGTGAAAACTGAGTTTCCTTGAGAGCTGCTTGGAAGCCTGATGGTGTGTGAAGTTAGTGAGCCAAATGGAGTTGTTCTCCCACAAGAACCACTCGGCTGATCCTTCTTCAATATGCCCTTCACCAACATGCAGTGTTTCCTTGATTGAATTAGCTCTCACACCAATATTTGCGTCTAGAGCCTTTGCATTGAGGGCTATCTGAAAATGGCTGTGGCGCTGAAGTTGCCTGTGAATGTGGAGTTGGTGGCATGTGAAACCCGCATGTGGAGCATTCGTTTGTATGGGATGCTCTACCAGGTTCATTTCAGTCCTAGGCACTGAAAGGGCACTAAGCATAGAGTGTGAAAACTGAGTTTCCTTGAGAGCTGCTTGGAAGCCTGATGGTGTGTGAAGTTAGTGAGCCAAATGGAGTTGTTCTCCCACAAGAACCACTCGGCTGATCCTTCTTCAATATGCCCTTCACCAACATGCAGTGTTTCCTTGATTGAATTAGCTCTCACACCAATATTTGCGTCTAGAGCCTTTGCATTGAGGGCTATCTGAAAACGGCTGTGGCGCTGAAGTTGCCTGTGAATGTGGAGTTGGTGGCATGTGAAACCCGCATGTGGAGCATTCGTTTGTGTGCGATGCTCTACCAGGTTCATTCCTAGATAATGCACTCAAAGGGCACTAAGCAGAGAGGGTGAAAACTGAGTTTCCTTGAGAGCTGCTTGGAAGCCTGATGGTGTGTGAAGTTAGTGAGCCAAATGGAGTTGTTCTCCCACAAGAACCACTCGGCTGATCCTTCTTCAATATGCCCTTCACCAACATGCAGTGTTTCCTTGATTGAATTAGCTCTCACACCAATATTTGCGTCTAGAGCCTTTGCATTGAGGGCTATCTGAAAACGGCTGTGGTGTTGAGTTACCTGAGAATGTGGAGTTGGTGGCATGTGAAACCCGCATGTGGAGCATTCGTTTGTGTGGGATGCTCACCAACCTTCATTTCAGTCCTAGGCATACAAAGGGCACTAAGCATAGAGTGTGAAAACTGAGTTTCCTTGAGAGCTGCTTGGAAGCCTGATGGTGTGTGAAATTAGTAAGCCAAATGGAGTTGTTCTCCCACAAGAACCACTCGGCTGATCCTTCTTCAATATGCCCTTCACCAACATGCAGTGTTTCCTTGATTCAATTAGCTCTCTCACCAATATTTGCGTCTAGAGCCTTTGCATTGAGGGCTATCTGAAAACGGCTGTGGCGCTGAAGTTGCCTGTGAATGTGGAGTTGGTGGCATGTGAAACCCGCATGTGGAGCATTCGTTTGTGTGGGATGCTCACCAACCTTCATTTCAGTCCTAGGCATACAAAGGGCACTAAGCATAGAGTGTGAAAACTGAGTTTCCTTGAGAGCTGCTTGGAAGCCTGATGGTGTGTGAAGTTAGTGAGCCAAATGGAGTTGTTCTCCCACAAGAACCACTCGGCTGATCCTTCTTCAATATGCCGTTCACCAACATGCAGTGTTTCCTTGATTGAATTAGCTCTCACACCAATATTTGCGTCTAGAGCCTTTGCATTGAGGGCTATCTGAAAATGACTGTGGCGCTGAAGTTGCCTGTGAATGTGGAGTTGGTGGCATGTGAAACCCGCATGTGGAGCATTCGTTTGTGTGGTATGCTCTACCAGGTTCATTCCTAGATAATGCACTCAAAGGGCACTAAGCATAGAGTGTGAAAACTGAGTTTCCTTGAGAGCTGCTTGGAAGCCTGATGGTGTGAAGTTAGTGAGCCAAATGGAGTTGTTCTCCCACAAGAACCACTCGGCTGATCCTTCTTCAATATGCCCTTCACCAACATGCAGTGTTTCCTTGATTGAATTAGCTCTCACACCAATATTTGCGTCTAGAGCCTTTGCATTGAGGGCTATCTGAAAACGGCTGTGGCGCTGAAGTTGCCTGTGAATGTGGAGTTGGTGGCATGTGAAACCCGCATGTGGAGCATTCGTTTGTGTGGGATGCTCTACCAGGTTCATTTCAGTCCTAGGCATTCAAAAGGCACTAAGCATAGAGTGTGAAAACTGAGTTTCCTTGAGAGCTGCTTGGAAGCCTGATGGTGTGTGAAGTTAGTGAGCCAAATGGAGTTGTTCTCCCACAAGAACCACTCGGCTGATCCTTCTTCAATATGCCCTTCACCAACATGCAGTGTTTCCTTGATTGAATTAGCTCTCTCACCAATATTTGCGTCTAGAGCCTTTGCATTGAGGGCTATCTGAAAACGGCTGTGGCGCTGAAGTTGCCTGTGAATGTGGAGTTGGTGGCATTGAAACCCGCATGTGGAGCATTCGTTTGTGTGGGATGCTCTACCAGGTTCATTCCTAGATAATGCACTCAAAGGGCACTAAGCATAGAGTGTGAAAACTGAGTTTCCTTGAGAGCTGCTTGGAAGCCTGATGGTGTGTGAAGTTAGTGAGCCAAATGGAGTTGTTCTCCCACAAGAACAACTCGGCTGATCCTTCTTCAATATGCCCTTCACCAACATGCAGTGTTTCCTTGATTGAATTAGCTCTCACACCAATATTTGAGTCTAGAGCCTTTGCATTGAGAACTATCTGAAAACGGCTGTGGCGCTGAAGTTGCCTGTGAAAGTAGAGTTGGTGGCATGTGAAACCCGCATGTGGAGCATTCGTTTGTGTGGGATGCTCTACCAAGCTTCATTTCAGTCCTAGGCACACAAAGGGCACTAAGCATAGAGTGTGAAAACTGAGTTTCCTTGAGAGCTGCTTGGAAGCCTGATGGTGTGTGAAGTTAGTGAGCCAAATGGAGTTGTTCTCCCACAAGAACCACTCGGCTGATTCTTCTTCATTATGCCCTTCACCAACATGCAGTGTTTCCTTGATTGAATTAGCTCTCACACCAATATTTGCGTCTAGAGCCTTTGCATTGAGGGCTATCTGAAAACGGCTGTGGCACTGAAGTTGCCTGTGAATGTGGAGTTGGTGGCATGTGAAACCCGCATGTGGAGCATTCGTTTGTGTGGGATGCTCTACCAGGTTCATTCCTAGATAATGCACTCAAAGGGCACTAAGCATAGAGTGTGAAAACTGAGTTTCCTTGAGAGCTGCTTGGAAGCCTGATGGTGTGTGAAGTTAGTGAGCCAAATGGAGTTGTTCTCCCACAAGAACCACTCGGCTGATCCTTCTTCAATATGCCCTTCACCAACATGCAGTGTTTCCTTGATTGAATTAGCTCTCACACCAATATTTGCTTCTAGAGCCTTTGCATTGAGGGCTATCTGAAAACGGCTGTGGCGCTGAAGTTGCCTGTGAATGTGGAGTTGGTGGCATGTGAAACCCGCATGTGGAGCATTCGTTTGTGTGGGATGCTCTACCAGGTTCATTCCTAGATAATGCACTCAAAGGGCACTAAGCATAGAGTGTGAAAACTGAGTTTCCTTGAGAGCTGCTTGGAAGCCTGATGGTGTGTGAAGTTAGTGAGCCAAATGGAGTTGTTCTCCCATAAGAACCACTCGGCTGATCCTTCTTCAATATGCCCTTCACCAACATGCAGTGTTTCCTTGATTGAATTAGCTCTCACACCAATATTTGTGTCTAGAGCCTTTGCATTGAGGGCTATCTGAAAACGGCTGTGGCGCTGAAGTTGCCTGTGAATGTGGAGTTGGTGGCATGTGAAACCCGCATGTGGAGCATTCGTTTGTGTGGGATGCTCTACCAGGTTCATTCCTAGATAATGCACTCAAAGGGCACTAAGCATAGAGTGTGTAAACTGAGTTTCCTTGAGAGCTGCTTGGAAGCCTGATGGTGTGTGAAGTTAGTGAGCCAAATGGAGTTGTTCTCCCACAAGATCCACTCTGCTGATCCTTCTTCAATATGCCGTTCACCAACATGCAGTGTTTCCTTGATTGAATTAGCTCTCACACCAATATTTGCGTCTAGAGCCTTTGCATTGAGGGCTATCTGAAAACGGCTGTGGCGCTGAAGTTGCCTGTGAATGTGGAGTTGGTGGCATGTGAAACCCGCATGTGGAGCATTCGTTTGTGTGGGATGCTCTACCAGGTTCATTCCTAGATAATGCACTCAAAGGGCACTAAGCATAGAGTGTGAAAACTGAGTTTCCTTGAGAGCTGCTTGGAAGCCTGATGGTGTGTGAAGTTAGTGAACCAAATGGAGTTGTTCTCCCACAAGAACCACTCGGCTGATCCTTCTTCAATATGCCCTTCACCAACATGCAGTGTTTCCTTGATTGAATTAGCTCTCACACCAATATTTGCGTCTAGAGCCTTTGCATTGAGGGCTATCTGAAAACAGCTGTGGTGTTGAGTTGCCTGAGAATGTGGAGTTGGTGTCATGTGAAACCCGCATGTGGAGCATTCGTTTGTGTGGGATGCTCTACCAGGTTCATTTTAGTCCAAGGCACTCAAAGGGCACTAAGCATAGAGGGTGAAAACTGAGTTTCCTTGAGAGCTGCTTGGAAGCCTGATGGTGTGTGAAGTTAGTGAGCCAAATGGAGTTGTTCTCCCACTGGATCCACTTTGCTGATCCTTCTTCAATATGCCCTTCAGCAACATGCAGTGTTTCCTTGATTGAATTAGCTCTCACACCAATATTTGTGTCTAGAGCCTTTTCATTGAGGGCTATCTGAAAACGGCTGTGGCGCTGAAGTTGCCTGTGAATGTGGAGTTGGTGGCATGTGAAACCCGCATGTGGAGCATTCGTTTGTGTGGGATGCTCTACCAGGTTCATTCCTAGATAATGCACTCAAAGGGCACTAAGCATAGAGTGTGTAAACTGAGTTTCCTTGAGAGCTGCTTGAAGCCTGATGGTGTGTGAAGTTAGTGAGCCAAATGGAGTTGTTCTCCCACAAGAACCACTCGGCTGATCCTTCTTCAATATGCCGTTCACCAACATGCAGTGTTTCCTTGATTGAATTAGCTCTCACACCAATATTTGCGTCTAGAGCCTTTGCATTGAGGGGCTATCTGAAAACGGCTGTGGCGCTGAAGTTGCCTGTGAATGTGGAGTTGGTGGCATGTGAAACCCGCATGTGGAGCATTCGTTTGTGTGGGATGCTCTACCAGGTTCATTCCTAGATAATGCACTCAAAGGGCACTAAGCATAGAGTGTGAAAACTGAGTTTCCTTGAGAGCTGCTTGGAAGCCTGATGGTGTGTGAAGTTAGTGAACCAAATGGAGTTGTTCTCCCACAAGAACCACTCGGCTGATCCTTCTTCAATATGCCCTTCACCAACATGCAGTGTTTCCTTGATTGAATTAGCTCTCACACCAATATTTGCGTCTAGAGCCTTTGCATTGAGGGCTATCTGAAAACAGCTGTGGTGTTGAGTTGCCTGAGAATGTGGAGTTGGTGTCATGTGAAACCCGCATGTGGAGCATTCGTTTGTGTGGGATGCTCCTACCAGGTTCATTCCTAGATAATGCACTCAAAGGGCACTAAGCATAGAGGGTGAAAACTGAGTTTCCTTGAGAGCTGCTTGGAAGCCTGATGGTGTGTGAAGTTAGTGAGCCAAATGGAGTTGTTCTCCCACTGGATCCACTTTGCTGATCCTTCTTCAATATGCCCTTCAGCAACATGCAGTGTTTCCTTGATTGAATTAGCTCTCACACCAATATTTGCGTCTAGAGCCTTTGCATTGAGGGCTATCTGAAAACGGCTGTGGCGCTGAAGTTGCCTGTGAATGTGGAGTTGGTAGCATGTGAAACCCGCATGTGGAGCATTCGTTTGTGTGGGATGCTCACCAACCTTCATTTCAGTCCTAGGCATACAAAGGGCACTAAGCATAGAGTGTGAAAACTGAGTTTCCTTGAGAGCTGCTTGGAAGCCTGATGGTGTGTGAAGTTAGTGAGCCAAATGGAGTTGTTCTCCCACAAGAACCACTCGGCTGATCCTTCTTCAATATGCCCTTCACCAACATGCAGTGTTTCCTTGATTGAATTAGCTCTCACACCAATATTTGCGTCTAGAGCCTTTGCATTGAAGGCTATCTGAAAACGGCTGTGGCACTGAAGTTGCCTGTGAATGTGGAGTTGGTGGCATGTGAAACCCGCATGTGGAGCATTCGTTTGTGTGGGATGCTCTACCAGGTTCATTTCAGTCCTAGGCATTCAAAGGGCACTAAGCATAGAGTGTGAAAACTGAGTTTCCTTGAGAGCTGCTTGGAAGCCTGATGGTGTGTGAAGTTAGTGAGCCAAATGGAGTTGTTCTCCCCACAAGAACCACTCGAATGATCCTTCTTCAATATGCCCTTCACCAACATGCAGTGTTTCCTTGATTGAATTAGCTCTCACACCAATATTTGCGTCTAGAGCCTTTGCATTGAGGGCTATCTGAAAACAGCTGTGGTGTTGAGTTGCCTGAGAATGTGGAGTTGGTGTCATGTGAAACCCGCATGTGGAGCATTCGTTTGTGTGGGATGCTCTAACCAGGTTCATTCCTAGATAATGCACTCAAAGGGCACTAAGCATAGAGTGTGAAAACTGAGTTTCCTTGAGAGCTGCTTGGAAGCCTGATGGTGTGTGAAATTAGTGAGCCAAATGGAGTTGTTGTCCACAAGAACCACTCGGCTGATCCTTCTTCAATATGCCCTTCACCAACATGCAGTGTTTCCTTGATTGAATTAGCTCTCACACCAATATTTGCGTCTAGAGCCTTTGCATTGAGGGCTATCTGAAAACGGCTGTGGCGCTGAAGTTGCCTGTGAATGTGGAGTTGGTGGCATGTGAAACCCGCATGTGGAGCATTCGTTTGTGTGGGATGCTCACCAACCTTCATTTCAGTCCTAGGCATACAAAGGGCACTAAGCATAGAGTGTGAAAACTGAGTTTCCTTGAGAGCTGCTTGGAAGCCTGATGGTGTGTGAAGTTAATGAACCAAATGGAGTTGTTCTCCCACAAGAACCACTCGGCTGATCCTTCTTCAATATGCCGTTCACCAACATGCAGTGTTTCCTTGATTGAATTAGCTCTCACACCAATATTTGCGTCTAGAGCCTTTGCATTGAGGGCTATCTGAAAACGGCTGTGGCGCTGAAGTTGCCTGTGAATCTGGAGTTGGTGGCATGTGAAACCCTGCATGTGGAGCATTCGTTTGTGTGGGATGCTCTACCAGGTTCATTTCAGTCGTAGGCATTCAAAGGGCACTAAGCATAGAGTGTGAAAACTGAGTTTCCTTGAGAGCTTCTTGGAAGCCTGATGGTGTGTGAAATTAGTGAGCCAAATGGAGTTGTTCTCCCACAAGAACCACTCGCCTGATCCTTCTTCAATATGCCCTTCACCAACATGCAGTGTTTCCTTGATTGAATTAGCTCTCACACCAATATTTGCTTCTAGAGCCTTTGCATTGAGGGCTATCTGAAAACAGCTGTGGTGCTGAAGTTGCCTGAGAATGTGGAGTTGGTGTCATGTGAAACCCGCATGTGGAGCATTCGTTTGTGTGGGATGCTCTACCAAGCTTCATTTCAGTCCTAGGCACTCATAGGGCACTAAGCATAGAGTGTGAAAACTGAGTTTCCTTGAGAGCTGCTTGGAAAGCCTGATGGTGTGTGAAGTTAGTGAGCCAAATGGAGTTGTTCTCCCACAAGAACCACTCGGCTGATCCTTCTTCAATATGCCCTTCACCAACATGCAGTGTTTCCTTGATTGAATTAGCTCTCACACCAATATTTGCGTCTAGAGCCTTTGCATTGAGGGCTATCTGAAAACGGCTGTGCGCTGAAGTTGCCTGTGAATGTGGAGTTGGTGGCATGTGAAACCCGCATGTGGAGCATTCGTTTGTGTGGGATGCTCACCAACCCTTCATTTCAGTCTAAGGCATACAGAGAGCACTAAGCATAGAGTGTGAAAACTGAGTTTCCTTGAGAGCTGCTTGGAAGCCTGATGGTGTGTGAAGTTAGTGAGCCAAATGGAGTTGTTCTCCCACAAGAACCACTCGGCTGATTCTTCTTCAATATGCCCTTTACCAACATGCAGTGTTTCCTTGATTGAATTAGCTCTCACACCAATATTTGCGTCTAGAGCCTTTGCATTGAGGGCTATCTGAAAACGGCTGTGGCGCTGAAGTTGCCTGTGAATGTGGAGTTGGGTGGCATGTGAAACCCGCACGTGGAGCATTCGTTTGTGTGGGATGCTCTACCAGGTTCATTCCTAGATAATGCACTCAAAGGGCACTAAGCATAGAGTGTGAAAACTGAGTTTCCTTGAGAGCTGCTTGGAAGCCTGATGGTGTGTGAAGTTAGTGAGCCAAATGGAGTTGTTCTCCCCCAAGAACCACTCGGCTGATTCTTCTTCAATATGCCCTTTACCAACATGCAGTGTTTCCTTGATTGAATTAGCTCTCACACCAATATTTGCGTCTAGAGCCTTTGCATTGAGGGCTATCTGAAAACGGCTGTGGCGCTGAAGTTGCCTGTGAATGTGGAGTTGGTGGCATGTGAAACCCGCATGTGGAGCATTCGTTTGTGTGGGATGCTCACCAACCTTCATTTCAGTCCAAGGCATACAGAGAGCACTAAGCATAGAGTGTGAAAACTGAGTTTCCTTGAGAGCTGCTTGGAAGCCTGATGGTGTGTGAAGTTAGTGAGCCAAATGGAGTTGTTCTCCCACAAGAACCACTCGGCTGATTCTTCTTCAATATGCCCTTTACCAACATCTCTCTCGAAC
>NW_026696166.1:0-21835 GCF_030435755.1 Ochotona princeps | reverse complement strand
TGCCACAGCCATTTTCAGATAGCCCTCAATGCAAAGGCTCTAGACGCAAATATTGCTGTGAGAGCTAATTCAATCAAGGAAACACTGCATGTTGGTGAAGGGCATATTGAAGAAGGATCAGCCGAGTGGTTCTTGTTTGAGAACAACTCCATTTGGCTCACTAACTTCACACACCATCAGGCTTGCAAGCAGCTCTCAAGGAAACTCAGTTTTCACACTCTGCTTAGTGCCCTGTGAGAGCATTATCTAGGAATGAACCTGGTAGAGCATCCCACACAAACGAATGCTCCACATGTGGGTTTCACATGCCACCAACTCCACATTCACAGGCAACTTCAGCGCCACAGCCGTTTTCAGATAGCCCTCAATGTAAAGGTTCTAGACGTAAGTATTTGTGTGAGAGCTAATTCAATCAAGGAAACACTGCATGTTGGTGAAGGGCATATTGAAGAAGGATCAGCCGAGTGGTTCTTGTGGGAGAACAACTCCATTTGGCTCACTAACTTCACACACCATCAGGCTTCCAAGCAGCTCTCAAGGAAACTCAGTTTTCACACTCTATGCTTAGTGCCCTTTGAGTGCATTATCTAGGAATGAACCTCCTATAGCATCCCACACAAACGAATGCTCCACATGCGGGTTTCACATGCCACCAACTCCACATTCACAGGCAACTTCAGTGCCACAGCCGTTTTCAGATAGCCCTCAATGCAAAGGGTCTAGACACAAATATTGGTGTGAGAGCTAATTCAATCAAGGAAACACTGCATGTTGGTGAAGGGCATATTGAAGAAGGATCAGCCGAGTGGTTCTTGTGGGAGAACAACTCCATTTGGCTCACTAACTTCACACACCATCAGGCTTCCAAGCAGCTCTCAAGGAAACTCAGTTTTCACACTCTATGCTTAGTGCCCTTTGAGTGCCTAGCACTGAAATGAAGCTTGGTGAGCATCCCACACAAACGAATGCTCCACATGCGGGTTTCACATGCCAGCAACTCCACATTCACAGGCAACTTCAGCGCCACAGACGTTTTCAGATAGCTCTCAATGCAAAGGCTCTAGACGCAAATATTGGTGTGAGAGCTAATTCAATCAAGGAAACACTGGGGGGGGCATGTTGGTGAAGGGCATATTGAAGAAGGATCAGCCGAGTGGTTCTTGTGGGAGAACAACTCCATTTGGCTCACTAACTTCACACACCATCAGGCTTCCAAGCAGCTCTCAAGGAAACTCAGTTTTCACACTCTATGCTTAGTGCCCTTTGAGTGCCTAGCACTGAAATGAAGCTTGGTGAGCATCCCACACAAACGAATGCTCCACATGCGGGTTTCACATGCCACCAACTCCACATTCACAGGCAACTTTAGCGCCACAGCCGTTTTCAGATAGCCCTCAATGCAAAGGGTCTAGACACAAATATTGGTGTGAGAGCTAATTCAATCAAGGAAACACTGCATGTTGGTGAAGGGCATATTGAAGAAGGATCAGCCGAGTGGTTCTTGTGGGAGAACAACTCCATTTGGCTCACTAACTTCACACACCATCAGGCTTCCAAGCAGCTCTCAAGGAAACTCAGTTTTCACACTCTATGCTTAGTGCCCTTTGAGGGCATTATCTAGGAATGAACCTGGAAGAGCATCCCACACAAACGAATGCTCCACATGCGGGTTTCACATGCCACCAACTCCACATTCACAGGCAACCTCAGCGCCACAGACGTTTTCAGATAGCCCTCAATGCAAAGGCTCTAGACGCAAATATTGGTGTGAGAGCTAATTCAATCAAGGAAACACTGCATGTTGGTGAAGGGCATATTGAAGAAGGATCAGCCGAGTGGTTCTTGTGGGAGAACAACTCCATTTGGATCACTAACTTCACACACCATCAGGCTTCCAAGCAGCTCTCAAGGAAACTCAGTTTTCACACTCTATGCTTAGTGCCCTTGAGTGCCTAGGCCTGAAATGAAGCTTGGTGAGCATCCCACACAAACGAATGCTCCACATGCGGGTTTCACATGCCACCAACTCCACATTCACAGGCAACTTCAGCGCCACAGCTGTTTTCAGATACCCCTCAATGCAAAGGCTCTAGACGCAAATATTGGTGTGAGAGCTAATTCAATCAAGGAAACACTGCATGTTGGTGAAGGGCATATTGAAGAAGGATCAGCCGAGTGGTTCTTGTTTGAGAACAACTCCATTTGGCTCACTAACTTCACACACCATCAGGCTTCCAAGCAGCTCTCAAGGAAACTCAGTTTTCACACTCTATGCTTAGTGCCCTTTGAGTGCATTATCTAGGAATGAACCTGGTAGAGCATCCCACACAAACGAATGCTCCACATGCGGGTTTCACATGCCACCAACTCCACATTCACAGGCAACCTCAGCGCCACAGCCATTTTCAGATAGCCCTCAATGCAAAGGCTCTAGACGCAAATATTGGTGTGAGAGCTAATTCAATCAAGGAAACACTGCATGTTGGTGAAGGGCATATTGAAGAAGGATCAGCCGAGTGGTTCTTGTGGGAGAACAACTCCATTTGGATCACTAACTTCACACACCATCAGGCTTCCAAGCAGCTCTCAAGGAAACTCAGTTTTCACACTCTATGCTTAGTGCCCTTTGAGTGCCTAGGCCTGAAATGAAGCTTGGTGAGCATCCCACACAAACGAATGCTCCACATGCGGGTTTCACATGCCACCAACTCCACATTCACAGGCAACTTCAGCGCCACAGCCATTTTCAGATAGCCCTCAATGCAAAGGCTCTAGACGCAAATATTGGTGTGAGAGCTAATTCAATCAAGGAAACACTGCATGTTGGTGAAGGGCATATTGAAGAAGGATCAGCCGAGTGGTTCTTGTGGGAGAACAACTCCATTTGGCTCACTAACTTCACACACCATCAGGCTTCCAAGCAGCTCTCAAGGAAACTCAGTTTTCACACTCTATGCTTAGTGCCCTTTGAGTGCCTAGGCCTGAAATGAAGCTTGGTGAGCATCCCACACAAACGAATGCTCCACATGCGGGTTTCAAATGCAACCAACTCCACATTCACAGGCAACTTCAGCGCCATAGCCGTTTTCAGATAGCCCTCAATGCAAAGGCTCTAGACGCAAATATTGGTGTGAGAGCTAATTCAATCAAGGAAACACTGCATGTTGGTGAAGGGCATATTGAAGAAGGATCAGCCGAGTGGTTCTTGTGGGAGAACAACTCCATTTGGCTCACTAACTTCACACACCATCAGGCTTCCAAGCAGCTCTCAAGGAAACTCAGTTTTCACACTCTATGCTTAGTGTCCTTTGAGTGCATTATCTAGGAATGAACCTGGTAGAGCATCCCACACAAACGAATGCTCCACATGCGGGTTTCACATGCCACCAACTCCACATTCTCAGGCAACTTCAGCGGCATAGCCGTTTTCAGATAGCCCTCAATGCAAAGGCTCTAGACGCAAATATTGTTGTGAGAGCTAATTCAATCAAGGAAACACTGCATGTTGGTGAAGGGCATATTGAAGAAGGATCAGCCGAGTGGTTCTTGTTTGAGAACAACTCCATTTGGATCACTAACTTCACACACCATCAGGCTTCCAAGCAACTCTCAAGGAAACTGAGTTTTCACACTCTATGCTTAGTGCCCTTTTAGTGCCTAGCACTGAAATGAAGCTTGGTGAGCATCCCACACAAACGAATGCTCCACATGCGTGTTTCACATGCCACCAACTCCACTTTCACAGGCAACTTCAGCGCCACAGCCGTTTTCAGATAGCCCTCAATGCAAAGGCTCTAGACGCAAATATTGGTGTGAGAGCTAATTCAATCAAGGAAACACTGCATGTTGGTGAAGTGCATATTGAAGAAGGATCAGCCGAGTGGTTCTTGTGGGAGAACAACTCCATTTGGCTCACTAACTTCACACACCATCAGGCTTCCAAGCAGCTCTCAAGGAAACTCAGTTTTCACACTCTATGCTTAGTGCCCTTTGAGTGCCTAGCACTGAAATGAAGCTTGGTGAGCATCCCACACAAACGAATGCTCCACATGCGGGTTTCACATTCCACCAACTCCACACTCACAGGCAACTTCAACGGCACAGCCGTTTTCAGATAGCCCTCAATGCAAAGGCTCTAGACGCAAATATTGGTGTGAGAGCTAATTCAATCAAGGAAACACTGCATGTTGGTGAAGGGCATATTGAAGAAGGATCAGCCGAGTGGTTCTTGTGGGAGAACAACTCCATTTGGCTCACTAACTTCACACACCATCAGGCTTCCAAGCAGCTCTCAAGGAAACTCAGTTTTCACACTCTATGCTTAGTGCCCTTTGAGTGCATTATCTAGGAATGAACCTGGTAGAGCATCCCACACAAACGAATGCTCCACATGCGGGTTTCACATGCCACCAACTCCACATTCACAGGCAACCTCAGCGCCACAGCCATTTTCAGATAGCCCTCAATGCAAAGGCTCTAGACGCAAATATTGGTGTGAGAGCTAATTCAATCAAGGAAACACTGCATGTTGGTGAAGGGCATATTGAAGAAGGATCAGCCGAGTGGTTCTTGTTTGAGAACAACTCCATTTGGCTCACTAACTTCACACACCATCAGGCTTGCAAGCAGCTCTCAAGGAAACTCAGTTTTCACACTCTGCTTAGTGCCCTGTGAGAGCATTATCTAGGAATGAACCTGGTAGAGCATCCCACACAAACGAATGCTCCACATGTGGGTTTCACATGCCACCAACTCCACATTCACAGGCAACTTCAGCGCCACAGCCGTTTTCAGATAGCCCTCAATGTAAAGGTTCTAGACGTAAGTATTTGTGTGAGAGCTAATTCAATCAAGGAAACACTGCATGTTGGTGAAGGGCATATTGAAGAAGGATCAGCCGAGTGGTTCTTGTGGGAGAACAACTCCATTTGGCTCACTAACTTCACACACCATCAGGCTTCCAAGCAGCTCTCAAGGAAACTCAGTTTTCACACTCTATGCTTAGTGCCCTTTGAGTGCATTATCTAGGAATGAACCTCCTATAGCATCCCACACAAACGAATGCTCCACATGCGGGTTTCACATGCCACCAACTCCACATTCACAGGCAACTTCAGTGCCACAGCCGTTTTCAGATAGCCCTCAATGCAAAGGGTCTAGACACAAATATTGGTGTGAGAGCTAATTCAATCAAGGAAACACTGCATGTTGGTGAAGGGCATATTGAAGAAGGATCAGCCGAGTGGTTCTTGTGGGAGAACAACTCCATTTGGCTCACTAACTTCACACACCATCAGGCTTCCAAGCAGCTCTCAAGGAAACTCAGTTTTCACACTCTATGCTTAGTGCCCTTTGAGTGCCTAGCACTGAAATGAAGCTTGGTGAGCATCCCACACAAACGAATGCTCCACATGCGGGTTTCACATGCCAGCAACTCCACATTCACAGGCAACTTCAGCGCCACAGACGTTTTCAGATAGCTCTCAATGCAAAGGCTCTAGACGCAAATATTGGTGTGAGAGCTAATTCAATCAAGGAAACACTGCATGTTGGTGAAGGGCATATTGAAGAAGGATCAGCCGAGTGGTTCTTGTGGGAGAACAACTCCATTTGGCTCACTAACTTCACACACCATCAGGCTTCCAAGCAGCTCTCAAGGAAACTCAGTTTTCACACTCTATGCTTAGTGCCCTTTGAGTGCCTAGCACTGAAATGAAGCTTGGTGAGCATCCCACACAAACGAATGCTCCACATGCGGGTTTCACATGCCACCAACTCCACATTCACAGGCAACTTTAGCGCCACAGCCGTTTTCAGATAGCCCTCAATGCAAAGGGTCTAGACACAAATATTGGTGTGAGAGCTAATTCAATCAAGGAAACACTGCATGTTGGTGAAGGGCATATTGAAGAAGGATCAGCCGAGTGGTTCTTGTGGGAGAACAACTCCATTTGGCTCACTAACTTCACACACCATCAGGCTTCCAAGCAGCTCTCAAGGAAACTCAGTTTTCACACTCTATGCTTAGTGCCCTTTGAGGGCATTATCTAGGAATGAACCTGGAAGAGCATCCCACACAAACGAATGCTCCACATGCGGGTTTCACATGCCACCAACTCCACATTCACAGGCAACCTCAGCGCCACAGACGTTTTCAGATAGCCCTCAATGCAAAGGCTCTAGACGCAAATATTGGTGTGAGAGCTAATTCAATCAAGGAAACACTGCATGTTGGTGAAGGGCATATTGAAGAAGGATCAGCCGAGTGGTTCTTGTGGGAGAACAACTCCATTTGGATCACTAACTTCACACACCATCAGGCTTCCAAGCAGCTCTCAAGGAAACTCAGTTTTCACACTCTATGCTTAGTGCCCTTTGAGTGCCTAGGCCTGAAATGAAGCTTGGTGAGCATCCCACACAAACGAATGCTCCACATGCGGGTTTCACATGCCACCAACTCCACATTCACAGGCAACTTCAGCGCCACAGCTGTTTTCAGATACCCCTCAATGCAAAGGCTCTAGACGCAAATATTGGTGTGAGAGCTAATTCAATCAAGGAAACACTGCATGTTGGTGAAGGGCATATTGAAGAAGGATCAGCCGAGTGGTTCTTGTTTGAGAACAACTCCATTTGGCTCACTAACTTCACACACCATCAGGCTTCCAAGCAGCTCTCAAGGAAACTCAGTTTTCACACTCTATGCTTAGTGCCCTTTGAGTGCATTATCTAGGAATGAACCTGGTAGAGCATCCCACACAAACGAATGCTCCACATGCGGGTTTCACATGCCACCAACTCCACATTCACAGGCAACCTCAGCGCCACAGCCATTTTCAGATAGCCCTCAATGCAAAGGCTCTAGACGCAAATATTGGTGTGAGAGCTAATTCAATCAAGGAAACACTGCATGTTGGTGAAGGGCATATTGAAGAAGGATCAGCCGAGTGGTTCTTGTGGGAGAACAACTCCATTTGGATCACTAACTTCACACACCATCAGGCTTCCAAGCAGCTCTCAAGGAAACTCAGTTTTCACACTCTATGCTTAGTGCCCTTTGAGTGCCTAGGCCTGAAATGAAGCTTGGTGAGCATCCCACACAAACGAATGCTCCACATGCGGGTTTCACATGCCACCAACTCCACATTCACAGGCAACTTCAGCGCCACAGCCATTTTCAGATAGCCCTCAATGCAAAGGCTCTAGACGCAAATATTGGTGTGAGAGCTAATTCAATCAAGGAAACACTGCATGTTGGTGAAGGGCATATTGAAGAAGGATCAGCCGAGTGGTTCTTGTGGGAGAACAACTCCATTTGGCTCACTAACTTCACACACCATCAGGCTTCCAAGCAGCTCTCAAGGAAACTCAGTTTTCACACTCTATGCTTAGTGCCCTTTGAGTGCCTAGGCCTGAAATGAAGCTTGGTGAGCATCCCACACAAACGAATGCTCCACATGCGGGTTTCAAATGCAACCAACTCCACATTCACAGGCAACTTCAGCGCCATAGCCGTTTTCAGATAGCCCTCAATGCAAAGGCTCTAGACGCAAATATTGGTGTGAGAGCTAATTCAATCAAGGAAACACTGCATGTTGGTGAAGGGCATATTGAAGAAGGATCAGCCGAGTGGTTCTTGTGGGAGAACAACTCCATTTGGCTCACTAACTTCACACACCATCAGGCTTCCAAGCAGCTCTCAAGGAAACTCAGTTTTCACACTCTATGCTTAGTGTCCTTTGAGTGCATTATCTAGGAATGAACCTGGTAGAGCATCCCACACAAACGAATGCTCCACATGCGGGTTTCACATGCCACCAACTCCACATTCTCAGGCAACTTCAGCGGCATAGCCGTTTTCAGATAGCCCTCAATGCAAAGGCTCTAGACGCAAATATTGTTGTGAGAGCTAATTCAATCAAGGAAACACTGCATGTTGGTGAAGGGCATATTGAAGAAGGATCAGCCGAGTGGTTCTTGTTTGAGAACAACTCCATTTGGATCACTAACTTCACACACCATCAGGCTTCCAAGCAACTCTCAAGGAAACTGAGTTTTCACACTCTATGCTTAGTGCCCTTTTAGTGCCTAGCACTGAAATGAAGCTTGGTGAGCATCCCACACAAACGAATGCTCCACATGCGTGTTTCACATGCCACCAACTCCACTTTCACAGGCAACTTCAGCGCCACAGCCGTTTTCAGATAGCCCTCAATGCAAAGGCTCTAGACGCAAATATTGGTGTGAGAGCTAATTCAATCAAGGAAACACTGCATGTTGGTGAAGTGCATATTGAAGAAGGATCAGCCGAGTGGTTCTTGTGGGAGAACAACTCCATTTGGCTCACTAACTTCACACACCATCAGGCTTCCAAGCAGCTCTCAAGGAAACTCAGTTTTCACACTCTATGCTTAGTGCCCTTTGAGTGCCTAGCACTGAAATGAAGCTTGGTGAGCATCCCACACAAACGAATGCTCCACATGCGGGTTTCACATTCCACCAACTCCACACTCACAGGCAACTTCAACGGCACAGCCGTTTTCAGATAGCCCTCAATGCAAAGGCTCTAGACGCAAATATTGGTGTGAGAGCTAATTCAATCAAGGAAACACTGCATGTTGGTGAAGGGCATATTGAAGAAGGATCAGCCGAGTGGTTCTTGTGGGAGAACAACTCCATTTGGCTCACTAACTTCACACACCATCAGGCTTCCAAGCAGCTCTCAAGGAAACTCAGTTTTCACACTCTATGCTTAGTGCCCTTTGAGTGCATTATCTAGGAATGAACCTGGTAGAGCATCCCACACAAACGAATGCTCCACATGCGGGTTTCACATGCCACCAACTCCACATTCACAGGCAACCTCAGCGCCACAGCCATTTTCAGATAGCCCTCAATGCAAAGGCTCTAGACGCAAATATTGGTGTGAGAGCTAATTCAATCAAGGAAACACTGCATGTTGGTGAAGGGCATATTGAAGAAGGATCAGCCGAGTGGTTCTTGTTTGAGAACAACTCCATTTGGCTCACTAACTTCACACACCATCAGGCTTGCAAGCAGCTCTCAAGGAAACTCAGTTTTCACACTCTGCTTAGTGCCCTGTGAGAGCATTATCTAGGAATGAACCTGGTAGAGCATCCCACACAAACGAATGCTCCACATGTGGGTTTCACATGCCACCAACTCCACATTCACAGGCAACTTCAGCGCCACAGCCGTTTTCAGATAGCCCTCAATGTAAAGGTTCTAGACGTAAGTATTTGTGTGAGAGCTAATTCAATCAAGGAAACACTGCATGTTGGTGAAGGGCATATTGAAGAAGGATCAGCCGAGTGGTTCTTGTGGGAGAACAACTCCATTTGGCTCACTAACTTCACACACCATCAGGCTTCCAAGCAGCTCTCAAGGAAACTCAGTTTTCACACTCTATGCTTAGTGCCCTTTGAGTGCATTATCTAGGAATGAACCTCCTATAGCATCCCACACAAACGAATGCTCCACATGCGGGTTTCACATGCCACCAACTCCACATTCACAGGCAACTTCAGTGCCACAGCCGTTTTCAGATAGCCCTCAATGCAAAGGGTCTAGACACAAATATTGGTGTGAGAGCTAATTCAATCAAGGAAACACTGCATGTTGGTGAAGGGCATATTGAAGAAGGATCAGCCGAGTGGTTCTTGTGGGAGAACAACTCCATTTGGCTCACTAACTTCACACACCATCAGGCTTCCAAGCAGCTCTCAAGGAAACTCAGTTTTCACACTCTATGCTTAGTGCCCTTTGAGGGCATTATCTAGGAATGAACCTGGAAGAGCATCCCACACAAACGAATGCTCCACATGCGGGTTTCACATGCCAGCAACTCCACATTCACAGGCAACTTCAGCGCCACAGACGTTTTCAGATAGCTCTCAATGCAAAGGCTCTAGACGCAAATATTGGTGTGAGAGCTAATTCAATCAAGGAAACACTGCATGTTGGTGAAGGGCATATTGAAGAAGGATCAGCCGAGTGGTTCTTGTGGGAGAACAACTCCATTTGGCTCACTAACTTCACACACCATCAGGCTTCCAAGCAGCTCTCAAGGAAACTCAGTTTTCACACTCTATGCTTAGTGCCCTTTGAGTGCCTAGCACTGAAATGAAGCTTGGTGAGCATCCCACACAAACGAATGCTCCACATGCGGGTTTCACATGCCACCAACTCCACATTCACAGGCAACTTTAGCGCCACAGCCGTTTTCAGATAGCCCTCAATGCAAAGGCTCTAGACACAAATATTGGTGTGAGAGCTAATTCAATCAAGGAAACACTGCATGTTGGTGAAGGGCATATTGAAGAAGGATCAGCCGAGTGGTTCTTGTGGGAGAACAACTCCATTTGGCTCACTAACTTCACACACCATCAGGCTTCCAAGCAGCTCTCAAGGAAACTCAGTTTTCACACTCTATGCTTAGTGCCCTTTGAGGGCATTATCTAGGAATGAACCTGGAAGAGCATCCCACACAAACGAATGCTCCACATGCGGGTTTCACATGCCACCAACTCCACATTCACAGGCAACTTCAGCGCCACAGACGTTTTCAGATAGCCCTCAATGCAAAGGCTCTAGACGCAAATATTGGTGTGAGAGCTAATTCAATCAAGGAAACACTGCATGTTGGTGAAGGGCATATTGAAGAAGGATCAGCCGAGTGGTTCTTGTGGGAGAACAACTCCATTTGGATCACTAACTTCACACACCATCAGGCTTCCAAGCAGCTCTCAAGGAAACTCAGTTTTCACACTCTATGCTTAGTGCCCTTTGAGTGCCTAGCACTGAAATGAAGCTTGGTGAGCATCCCACACAAACGAATGCTCCACATGCGGGTTTCACATGCCACCAACTCCACATTCACAGGCAACTTCAGCGCCACAGCTGTTTTCAGATACCCCTCAATGCAAAGGCTCTAGACGCAAATATTGGTGTGAGAGCTAATTCAATCAAGGAAACACTGCATGTTGGTGAAGGGCATATTGAAGAAGGATCAGCCGAGTGGTTCTTGTTTGAGAATAACTCCATTTGGCTCACTAACTTCACACACCATCAGGCTTCCAAGCAGCTCTCAAGGAAACTCAGTTTTCACACTCTATGCTTAGTGCCCTTTGAGTGCCTAGCACTGAAATGAAGCTTGGTGAGCATCCCACACAAACGAATGCTCCACATGCGGGTTTCACATGCCACCAACTCCACATTCACAGGCAACTTCAGCGCCACAGCTGTTTTCAGATACCCCTCAATGCAAAGGCTCTAGACGCAAATATTGGTGTGAGAGCTAATTCAATCAAGGAAACACTGCATGTTGGTGAAGGGCATATTGAAGAAGGATCAGCCGAGTGGTTCTTGTGGGAGAACAACTCCATTTGGCTCACTAACTTCACACACCATCAGGCTTCCAAGCAGCTCTCAAGGAAACTCAGTTTTCACACTCTATGCTTAGTGCCCTTTGAGTGCCTAGCACTGAAATGAAGCTTGGTGAGCATCCCACACAAACGAATGCTCCACATGCGGGTTTCCCATGCCACCAACTCCACATTCACAGGCAACTTCAGTGCCACAGCCGTTTTCAGATAGCCCTCAATGTAAAGGTTCTAGACGTAAATATTGGTGTGAGAGCTAATTCAATCAAGGAAACACTGCATGTTGGTGAAGGGCATATTGAAGAAGGATCAGCCGAGTGGTTCTTGTGGGAGAACAACTCCATTTGGCTCACTAACTTCACACACCATCAGGCTTCCAAGCAGCTCTCAAGGAAACTCAGTTTTCACACTCTATGCTTAGTGCCCTTTGAGTGCATTATCTAGGAATGAACCTGGTAGAGCATGCCACACAAACGAATGCTCCACATGCGGGTTTCACATGCCACCAACTCCACATTCACAGGCAACTTCAGTGCCACAGCCGTTTTCAGATAGCCCTCAATGCAAAGGCTCTAGACGCAAATATTGGTGTGAGAGCTAATTCAATCAAGGAAACACTGCATGTTGGTGAAGGGCATATTGAAGAAGGATCAGCCGAGTGGTTCTTGTGGGAGAACAACTCCATTTGGCTCACTAACTTCACACACCATCAGGCTTCCAAGCAGCTCTCAAGGAAACTCAGTTTTCACACTCTATGCTTAGTGCCCTTTGAGTGCCTAGCACTGAAATGAAGCTTGGTGAGCATCCCACACAAACGAATGATACACATGCGGGTTTCAAATGCCACCAACTCCACATTCACAGGCAACTTCAACGGCACAGCCGTTTTCAGATAGCCCTCAATGCAAAGGCTCTAGAAGCAAATATTGGTGTGAGAGCTAATTCAATCAAGGAAACACTGCATGTTGGTGAAGGGCATATTGAAGAAGGATCAGCCGAGTGGTTCTTGTGGGAGAACAACTCCATTTGGCTCACTAACTTCACACACCATCAGGCTTCCAAGCAGCTCTCAAGGAAACTCAGTTTTCACACTCTATGCTTAGTGCCCTTTGAGTGCATTATCTAGGAATGAACCTGGTAGAGCATCCCACACAAACGAATGCTCCACATGCGGGTTTCACATGCCACCAACTCCACATTCACAGGCAACTTCAGCGCCACAGCCGTTTTCAGATAGCCCTCAATGCAAAGGCTCTAGACGCAAATATTGGTGTGAGAGCTAATTCAATCAAGGAAACACTTCATGTTGGTGAAGGGCATATTGAAGAAGGATCAGCCGAGTGGTTCTTGTGGGAGAACAACTCCATTTGGCTCACTAACTTCACACACCATCAGGCTTCCAAGCAGCTCTCAAGGAAACTCAGTTTTCACACTCTATGCTTAGTGCCCTTTGAGTGGCTAGGCCTGAAATGAAGCTTGGTGAGCATCCCACACAAACGAATGCTCCACATGCGGGTTTCACATGCCACCAACTCCACATTCACAGGCAACTTCAGCGCCACAGCCGTTTTCAGATAGCCCTCAATGCAAAGGCTCTAGACGCAAATATTGGTGTGAGAGTTAATTCAATCAAGGAAACACTGCATGTTGAGAAGGGCATATTGAAGAAGGATCAGCCGAGTGGTTCTTGTGGGAGAACAACTCCATTTGGCTCACTAACTTCACACACCATCAGGCTTCCAAGCAGCTCTCAAGGAAACTCAGTTTTCACACTCTATGCTTAGTGCCCTTTGAGTGCATTATCTAGGAATGAACCTGGTAGAGCATCCCACACAAACGAATGCTCCACATGCGGGTTTCACATGCCACCAACTCCACATTCACAGGCAACCTCAGCGCCACAGCCGTTTTCAGATAGCCCTCAATGCAAAGGCTCTAGACGCAAATATTGGTGTGAGAGTTAATTCAATCAAGGAAACACTGCATGTTGAGAAGGGCATATTGAAGAAGGATCAGCCGAGTGGTTCTTGTGGGAGAACAACTAAATTTGGCTCACTAACTTCACACACCATCAGGCTTCCAAGCAGCTCTCAAGGAAACTCAGTTTTCACACTCTATGCTTAGTGCCCTTTGAGTGCATTATCTAGGAATGAACCTGGTAGAGCATCCCACACAAACGAATGCTCCACATGCGGGTTTCACATGCCAACAACTCCACATTCACAGGCAACTTTAGCGCCACAGCCGTTTTCAGTTAGCCCTCAATGCAAAGGCTCTAGACGCAAATATTGGTGTGAGAGCTAATTCAATCAAGGAAACACTGCATGTTGGTGAAGGGCATATTGAAGAAGGATCAGCCGAGTGGTTCTTGTGGGAGAACAACTCCATTTGGCTCACTAACTTCACACACCATCAGGCTTCCAAGCAGCTCTCAAGGAAACTCAGTTTTCACACTCTGCTTAGTGCCCTTTGAGTGCATTATCTAGGAATGAACCTGGTAGAGCATCCCACACAAACGAATGCTCCACATGCGGGTTTCACATGCCACCAACTCCACATTCTCAGGCAACTTCGGCGGCATAGCCGTTTTCAGTTAGCCCTCAATGCAAAGGCTCTAGACACAAATATTAGTGTGAGAGCTAATTCAATCAAGGAAACACTGCATGTTGGTGAAGGGCATATTGAAGAAGTATCAGCCGAGTGGTTCTTGTTTGAGAACAACTCCATTTGGATCACTAACTTCACACACCATCAGGCTTCCAAGCAGCTCTCAAGGAAACTCAGTTTTCACACTCTATGCTTAGTGCCCTTTGAGTGCCTAGGAATGAAATGAAGCTTGGTGAGCATCCCACACAAACGAATGCTCCACATGCGGGTTTCACATTCCACCAACTCCACATTCACAGGCAACCTCAGCGCCACAGCCGTTTTCAGATAGCCCTCAATGCAAAGGCTCTAGAAGCAAATATTGGTGTGAGAGTTAATTCAATCAAGGAAACACTGCATGTTGAGAAGGGCATATTGAAGAAGGATCAGCCGAGTGGTTCTTGTGGGAGAACAACTCCATTTGGCTCACTAACTTCACACACCATCAGGCTTCCAAGCAGCTCTCGAGGAAACTCAGTTTTCACACTCTATGCTCAGTGCCCTTTGAGTGCCTAGCACTGAAATGAAGCTTGGTGAGCATCCCACACAAACGAATGCTCCACATGCGGGTTTCACATGCCACCAACTCCACATTCACAGGCAACTTCAGCGCCACAGCCGTTTTCAGATAGCCCTCAATGCAAAGGGTCTAGACACAAATATTGGTGTGAGAGCTAATTCAATCAAGGAAACACTGCATGTTGGTGAAGGGCATATTGAAGAAGGATCAGCCGAATGGTTCTTGTGGGAGAACAACTCCATTTGGCTCACTAACTTCACACACCATCAGGCTTCCAAGCAGCTCTCGAGGAAACTCAGTTTTCACACTCTGCTTAGTGCCCTTTGAGTGCATTTTCTAGGAATGAACCTGGTAGAGCATCCCACACAAACGAATGCTCCACATGCGGGTTTCACATGCCACCAACTCCACATTCACAGGCAACCTCAGCGCCACAGCCGTTTTCAGATAGCCCTCAATGCAAAGGCTCTAGACGCAAATATTGGTGTGAGAGCTAATTCAATCAAGGAAACACTGCATGTTGGTGAAGGGCATATTGAAGAAGGATCAGCCGAGTGGTTCTTGTGGGAGAACAACTCCATTTGGCTCACTAACTTCACACACCATCAGGCTTCCAAGCAGCTCTCAAGGAAACTCAGTTTTCACACTCTATGCTTAGTGCCCTTTGAGTGCCTAGCACTGAATGAAGCTTGGTGAACATCCCACACAAACGAATGCTCCACATGCGGGTTTCACATGCCACCAACTCCACACTCACAGGCAACTTCAACGCCACAGCCGTTTTCAGATAGCCCTCAATGCAAAGGCTCTAGACGCAAATATTGGTGTGAGAGCTAATTCAATCAAGGAAACACTGCATGTTGGTGAAGGGCATATTGAAGAAGGATCAGCCGAGTGGTTCTTGTGGGAGAACAACTCCATTTGGATCACTAACTTCACACACCATCAGGCTTCCAAGCAACTCTCAAGGAAACTCAGTTTTCACACTCTATGCTTAGTGCCCTTTGAGTGCCTAGCACTGAAATGAAGCTTGGTGAGCATCCCACACAAACGAATGCTCCACATGCGGGTTTCACATGCAACCAACTCCACATTCACAGGCAACCTCAGCGCCACAGCCGTTTTCAGATAGCCCTCAATGCAAAGGCTCTAGAAGCAAATATTGGTGTGAGAGTTAATTCAATCAAGGAAACACTGCATGTTGAGAAGGGCATATTGAAGAAGGATCAGCCGAGTGGTTCTTGTGGGAGAACAACTAAATTTGGCTCACTAACTTCACACACCATCAGGCTACCAAGCAGCTCTCAAGGAAACTCAGTTTTCACACTCTATGCTCAGTGCCCTTTGAGTGCCTAGCACTGAAATGAAGCTTGGTGAGCATCCCACACAAACGAATGCTCCACATGCGGATTTCACATGCAACCAACTCCACATTCACAGGCAACTTCAGCGCCACAGCCGTTTTCAGATAGCCCTCAATGCAAAGGGTCTAGACACAAATATTGGTGTGAGAGCTAATTCAATCAAGGAAACACTGCATGTTGGTGAAGGGCATATTGAAGAAGGATCAGCCGAGTGGTTCTTGTGGCAGAACAACTCCATTTGGCTCACTAACTTCACACGCCATCAGGCTTCCAAGCAGCTCTCAAGGAAACTCAGTTTTCACACTCTATGCTTAGTGCCCTTTGAGTGCATTATCTAGGAATGAACCTGGTAGAGCATCCCACACAAACGAATGCTCCACATGCGTGTTTCACATGCCACCAACTCCACATTCACAGGCAACCTCAGCGGCATAGCCGTTTTCAGATAGCCCTCAATGCAAAGGCTCTAGACGCAAATATTGGTGTGAGAGCTAATTCAATCAAGGAAACATTGCATGTTGGTGAAGGGCATATTGAAGAAGGATCAGCCGAGTGGTTCTTGTGGCAGAACAACTCCATTTGGATCACTAACTTCACACACCATCAGGCTTCCAAGCAGCTCTCAAGGAAACTCAGTTTTCACACTCTATGCTTAGTGCCCTTTGAGTGCCTAGGAATGAAATGAAGCTTGGTAGAGCATCCCACACAAACGAATGCTCCACATGCGGGTTTCATATGCCACCAACTCCACATTCACAGGCAACTTCAATGGCACAGCCGTTTTCAGATAGCCCTCAATGCAAAGGCTCTAGACGCAAATATTGGTGTGAGAGCTAATTCAATCAAGGAAACACTGCATGTTGAGAAGGGCATATTGAAGAAGGATCAGCCGAGTGGTTCTTGTGGGAGAACAACTCCATTTGGCTCACTAACTTCACACACCATCAGGCTTCCAAGCAGCTCTCAAGGAAACTCAGTTTTCACACTCTATGCTTAGTGCCCTTTGAGTGCATTATCTAGGAATGAACCTGGTAGAGCATCCCACACAAACGAATGCTCCACATGCGGGTTTCACATGCCACACCAACTCCACATTCACAGGGAACTTCAGCGCCACAGCCATTTTCAGTTAGCCCTCAATGCAAAGGCTCTAGACGCAAATATTGGGTGTGAGAGCTAATTCAATCAAGGAAACCACTGCATGTTGGTGAAGGGCATATTGAATTAGGATCAGCCGAGTGGTTCTTGTTTGAGAACAACTCCATTTGGCTCACTAACTTCACACACCATCAGGCTTCCAAGCAGCTCTCAAGGAAACTCAGTTTTCACACTCTGCTTAGTGCCCTTTGAGTGCATTATCTAGGAATGAACCTGGTAGAGCATCCCACACAAAACGAATGCTCCACATGCGGGTTTCACATGCCACAAACTCCACATTCTCAGGCAACTTCGGCGGCATAGCCGTTTTCAGTTAGCCCTCAATGCAAAGGCTCTAGACGCAAATATTAGTGTGAGAGCTAATTCAATCAAGGAAACACTGCATGTTGGTGAAGGGCATATTGAAGAAGTATCAGCCGAGTGGTTCTTGTTTGAGAACAACTCCATTTGGATCACTAACTTCACACACCATCAGGCTTCCAAGCAGGCTCTCAAGGAAACTCAGTTTTCACACTCTATGCTTAGTGCCCTTTGAGTGACCTAGGAATGAAATGAAGCTTGGTGAGCATCCCACACAAACGAATGCTCCACATGCGGGTTTCACATGCAACCAACTCCACATTCACAGGCAACCTCAGCGCCACAGCCGTTTTCAGATAGCCCTCAATGCAAAGGCTCTAGAAGCAAATATTGGTGTGAGAGTTAATTCAATCAAGGAAACACTGCATGTTGAGAAGGGCATATTGAAGAAGGATCAGCCGAGTGGTTCTTGTGGGAGAACAACTAAATTTGGCTCACTAACTTCACACGACACATCAGGCTTCCAAGCAGCTCTCAAGGAAACTCAGTTTTCACACTCTATGCTCAGTGCCCTTTGAGTGCCTAGCACTGAAATGAAGCTTGGGTGAGCATCCCACACAAACGAATGCTCCACATGCGGATTTCACATGCCACCAACTCCACATTCACAGGCAACTTCAGTGCCACAAGCCGTTTTCAGATAGCCCTCAATGCAAAGGGTCTAGACACAAAATATTGGTGTGAGAGCTAATTCAATCAAGGAAACACTGCAGTGTTGGTGAAGGGCATATTGAAGAAGGATCAGCCGAGTGGTTCTTGTGGCAGAACAACTCCATTTGGCTCACTAACTTCACACCGCCATCAGGCTTCCAGCAGCTCTCAAGGAAACTCAGTTTTCACACTCTATGCTTAGTGCCCTTTGAGTGCATTATCTAGGAATGAACCTGGTAGAGCATCCCACACACAAACGAATGCTCCACATAGCGTGTTTCACATGCCACCAACTCCACATTCACAGGCAACCTCAGCGGCATAGCCGTTTTCAGATAGCCCTCAATGCAAAGGCTCTAGACGCAAATATTGGTGTGAGAGCTAATTCAATCAAGGAAACACTGCATGTTGGTGAAGGGCATATTGAAGAAGGATCAGCCGAGTGGTTCTTGTGGCAGAACACAACTCCATTTGGATCACTAACTTCACACACCATCAGGCTTCCAAGCAGCTCTCAAGGAAACTCAGTTTTCACACTCTATGCTTAGTGCCCTTTGAGTGCCTAGGAATGAAATGAAGCTTGGAATAGGAGCATCCCACACAAAACGAATGCTCCACATGCGGGTTTCATATGCCACCTAACTCCACATTCACAGGCAACTTCACGCGCACACAGCCGTTTTCAGATAGCCCTCAATGCAAAGGGTCTAGACGCAAATATTTGGTGTGAGAGCTAATTCAATCAAGGAAACACTGCATGTTGAGAAGGGCATATTGAAGAAGGATCAGCCGAGTGGTTCTTGTGGGAGAACAACTCCATTTGGCTCACTAACTTCACACACCATCAGGCTTCCAAGCAGCTCTCAAGGAAACTCAGTTTTCACACTCTATGCTTAGTGCCCTTTGAGTGCATTATCTAGGAATGAACCTGGTAGAGCATCCCACACAAACGAATGCTCCACATGCGGGTTTCACATGCCAACAACTCCACATTCACAGGCAACTTCAGCGCCACAGCCATTTTCAGTTAGCCCTCAATGCAAAGGCTCTAGACGCAAATATTGGTGTGAGAGCTAATTCAATCAAGGAAACACTGCATGTTGGTGAAGGGCATATTGAAGAAGGATCAGCCGAGTGGTTCTTGTGGGAGAACAACTCCATTTGGCTCACTAACTTCACACACCATCAGGCTTCCAAGCAGCTCTCAAGGAAACTCAGTTTTCACACTCTGCTTAGTGCCCTGTGAGAGCATTATCTAGGAATGAACCTGGTAGAGCATCCCACACAAACGAATGCTCCACATGCGGGTTTCACATGCCACAAACTCCACATTCTCAGGCAACTTCGGCGGCATAGCCGTTTTCAGTTAGCCCTCAATGCAAAGGCTCTAGACGCAAATATTAGTGTGAGAGCTAATTCAATCAAGGAAACACTGCATGTTGGTGAAGGGCATATTGAAGAAGTATCAGCCGAGTGGTTCTTGTTTGAGAACAACTCCATTTGGATCACTAACTTCACACACCATCAGGCTTCCAAGCAGCTCTCAAGGAAACTCAGTTTTCACACTCTATGCTTAGTGCCCTTTGAGTGCCTAGGACTGAAATGAAGCTTGGTGAGCATCCCACACAAACGAATGCTCCACATGCGGGTTTCACATGCAACCAACTCCACATTCACAGGCAACCTCAGCGCCACAGCCGTTTTCAGATAGCCCTCAATGCAAAGGCTCTAGAAGCAAATATTGGTGTGAGAGTTAATTCAATCAAGGAAACACTGCATGTTGAGAAGGGCATATTGAAGAAGGATCAGCCGAGTGGTTCTTGTGGGAGAACAACTAAATTTGGCTCACTAACTTCACACACCATCAGGCTTCCAAGCAGCTCTCAAGGAAACTCAGTTTTCACACTCTATGCTCAGTGCCCTTTGAGTGCCTAGCACTGAAATGAAGCTTGGTGAGCATCCCACACAAACGAATGCTCCACATGCGGGTTTCACATGCCACCAACTCCACATTCACAGGCAACTTCAGCGCCACAGCCGTTTTCAGATAGCCCTCAATGCAAAGGGTCTAGACACAAATATTGGTGTGAGAGCTAATTCAATCAAGGAAACACTGCATGTTGGTGAAGGGCATATTGAAGAAGGATCAGCCGAGTGGTTCTTGTTTGAGAACAACTCCATTTGGCTCACTAACTTCACACACCATCAGGCTGCGAAGCAGCTGTCAAGGAAACTCAGTTTTCACACTCTATGCTTAGTGCCCTTTGAGTGCCTAGCACTGAAATGAAGCTTGGTGAGCATCCCACACAAACGAATGCTCCACATGCGGGTTTCACATGCCACCAACCCCACATTCACAGGCAACTTCAGCGCCACAACCATTTTCATATAGCCCTCAATGCAAAGGCTCTAGACGCAAATATTGGTGTGAGAGCTAATTCAATCAAGGAAACACTGCATGTTGGTGAAGGGCATATTGAAGAAGGATCAGCCGAGTGGTTCTTGTGGGAGAACAACTCCATTTGGCTCACTAACTTCACACACCATCAGGCTTCCAAGCAGCTCTCAAGGAAACTCAGTTTTCACACTCTGCTTAGTGCCCTTTGAGTGCATTATCTAGGAATGAACCTGGTAGAGCATCCCACACAAACGAATGCTCCACATGCGGGTTTCACATGCCACCAACTCCACATTCTCAGGCAACTTCGGCGGCATAGCCGTTTTCAGTTAGCCCTCAATGCAAAGGCTCTAGACACAAATATTAGTGTGAGAGCTAATTCAATCAAGGAAACACTGCATGTTGGTGAAGGGCATATTGAAGAAGTATCAGCCGAGTGGTTCTTGTTTGAGAACAACTCCATTTGGGATCACTAACTTCACACACCATCAGGCTTCCAAGCAGCTCTCAAGGAAACTCAGTTTTCACACTCTATGCTTAGTGCCACTTGAGTGCCTAGGAATGAAATGAAGCTTGGTGAGCATCCCACACAAACGAATGCTCCACATGCGGGTTTCACATTCCACCAACTCCACATTCACAGGCAACCTCAGCGCCACAGCCGTTTTCAGATAGCCCTCAATGCAAAGGCTCTAGAAGCAAATATTGGTGTGAGAGTTAATTCAATCAAGGAAACACTGCATGTTGAGAGGGCATATTGAAGAAGGATCAGCCGAGTGGTTCTTGTGGGAGAACAACTCCATTTGGCTCACTAACTTCAACACCACCATCAGGCTTCCAAGCAGCTCTCGAGGAAACTCAGTTTTCACACTCTATGCTCAGTGCCCTTTGAGTGCCTAGCACTGAAATGAAGCTTGGTGAGCATCCCACACAAACGAATGCTCCACATGCGGGTTTCACATGCCACCAACTCCACATTCACAGGCAACTTCAGCGCCACAGCCGTTTTCAGATAGCCCTCAATGCAAAGGGTCTAGACACACAATATTGGTGTGAGAGCTAATTCAATCAAGGAAACACTGCATGTTGGTGAAGGGCATATTGAAGAAGGATCAGCCGAATGGTTCTTGTGGGAGAACAACTCCATTGGCTCACTAACTTCACACACCATCAGGCTTCCAAGCAGCTCTCGAGGAAACTCAGTTTTCACACTCTGCTTAGTGCCCTTTGAGTGCATTTTCTAGGAATGAACCTGGTAGAGCATCCCACACAAACGAATGCTCCACAATGCGGGTTTGCACATGCCACCAACTCCACATTCACAGGCAACCTCAGC
>NW_026696165.1:0-92792 GCF_030435755.1 Ochotona princeps | reverse complement strand
TAGGTTCATTCCTAGAAAATGCACTCAAAGGGCACTAAGCATAGAGTGTGAAAACTGAGTTTCCTTGAGAGCTGCTTGGAAGCCTGATGGCGTGTGTAGTTTGTGAGCCAAATGGAGTTGTTCTCCCACAAGAACCACTCGGCTGATCCTTCTTCAATATGCCCTTCACGAACATGCAGTGTTTCCTTTATTGAATTAGCTCTCACACCAATATTTGCGTCTAGAGCCTTTGCATTGAGGGCTATCTGAAAACGGCTGTGGCGCTGAAGTTGCCTGTGAATGTGGAGTTGGTGGCATGTGAAACCCGCATGTGGAGCATTCGTTTGTGTGGGATGCTGACCAAGCTTCATTTCAGTCCTAGGCACACAAAGAGCACTAAGCATAGAGTGTGAAAACTGAGTTTCCTTGAGAGCTGCTTGGAAGCCTGATGGTGTGTGAAGTTAGTGAGCCAAATGGAGTTGTTCTCCCACAAGAACCACTCGGCTGATCCTTCTTCAATATCCCCTTCACCAACATGCAGTGTTTCCTTGATTGAATTAGCTCTCACACCCAATATTTGCGTCTAGAGCCTTTGCATTGAGGGCTATCTGAAAACGGCTGTGGCGCTGAAGTTGCCTGTGAATGTGGAGTTGGTGGCATGTGAAACCCGCATGTGGAGCATTCGTTTGTGTGGGATGCTCTACCAGGTTCATTCCTAGATAATGCACTCAAAGGGCACTAAGCATAGAGTGTGAAAACTGAGTTTCCTTGAGAGCTGCTTGGAAGCCTGATGGTGTGTGAAGTTAGTGAGCCAAATGGAGTTGTTCTCCCACAAGAACCTCACGGCTGATCCTTCTTCAATATGCCCTTCACCAACATGCAGTGTTTCCTTGATTGAATTAGCTCTCACACCAATATTTGCGTCTAGAGCCTTTGCATTGAGGGCTATCTGTAAACGGCTGTGGCGCTGAAGTTGCCTGTGAATGTGGAGTTGGTGGCATGTGAAACCCGCATGTGGAGCATTCGTTTGTGTGGGATGCTCTACCAGGTTCATTTCAGTCCTAGCCATACAAAGGGCACTAAGCATAGAGTGTGAAAACTGAGTTTCCTTGAGAGCTGCTTGGAAGCCTGATGGTGTGTGAAGTTAGTGAGCGAAATGGAGTTGTTCTCCCACAAGAACCACTCGGCTGATCCTTCTTCAATATGCCCTTCACCAACATGCAGTGTTTCCTTGATTGAATTAGCTCTCACACCAATATTTGCGTCTAGAGCCTTTGCATTGAGGGCTATCTGAAAACGGCTGTGGCGCTGAAGTTGCCTGTGAATGTGGAGTTGGTGGCATGTGAAACCCGCATGTGGAGCATTCGTTTGTGTGGGATGCTGACCAAGCTTCATTACAGTCCTAGGCACACAAAGGGCACTAAGCATAGAGTGTGAAAACTGAGTTTCCTTGAGAGCTGCTTGGAAGCCTGATGGTGTGTGAAGTTAGTGAGCCAAATGGAGTTGTTCTCCCACAAGAACCTCTCGGCTGATCCTTCTTCAATATGCCCTTCACCAACATGCAGTGTTTCCTTGATTGAATTAGCTCTCACACCAATATTTGCGTCTAGAGCCTTTGCATTGAGGGCTATCTGAAAACGGCTGTGGCGCTGAAGTTGCCTGTGAATGTGGAGTTGGTGGCATGTGAAACCCGCATGTGGAGCATTCGTTTGTGTGGGATGCTGACCAAGCTTCATTTCAGTCCTAGGCACACAAAGAGCACTAAGCATAGAGTGTGAAAACTGAGTTTCCTTGAGAGCTGCTTGGAAGCCTGATGGTGTGTGAAGTTAGTGAGCCAAATGGAGTTGTTCTCCCACAAGAACCACTCGGCTGATCCTTCTTCAATATGCCCTTCACCAACATGCAGTGTTTCCTTGATTGAATTAGCTCTCACACCAATATTTGCGTCTAGAGCCTTTGCATTGAGGGCTATCTGAAAACGGCTGTGGCTCTGAAGTTGCCTGTGAATGTGGAGTTGGTGGCATGTGAAAAACGCATGTGGAGCATTCGTTTGTGTGGGATGCTCTACTAGGTTCATTCCTAGATAATGCACTCAAAGGGCACTAAGCATAGAGTGTGAAAACTGAGTTTCCTTGAGAGCTGCTTGGAAGCCTGATGGTGTGTGAAGTTAGTGAGCCAAATGGAGTTGTTCTCCCACAAGAACCACTCGGCTGATCCTTCTTCAATATGCCCTTCACCAACATGCAGTGTTTCCTTGATTGAATTAGCTCTCACACCAATATTTGCGTCTAGAGCCTTTGCATTGAGGGCTATCTGTAAACGGCTGTGGCGCTGAAGTTGCCTGTGAATGTGGAGTTGGTGGCATGTGAAACCCGCATGTGGAGCATTCGTTTGTGTGGGATGCTGACCAAGCTTCATTTCAGTCCTAGGCACACAAAGAGCACTAAGCATAGAGTGTGAAAACTGAGTTTCCTTGAGAGCTGCTTGGAAGCCTGATGGTGTGTGAAGTTAGTGAGCCAAATGGAGTTGTTCTCCCACAAGAACCACTCGGCTGATCCTTCTTCAGTATGCCCTTCACCAACATGCAGTGTTTCCTTGATTGAATTAGCTCTCACACCAATATTTGCGTCTAGAGCCTTTGCATTGAGGGCTATCTGAAAACGGCTGTGGCGCTGAAGTTGCCTGTGAATGTGGAGTTGGTGGCATGTGAAACCCGCATGTGGAGCATTCGTTTGTGTGGGATGCTCTACCAGGTTCATTCCTAGATAATGCACTCAAAGGGCACTAAGCATAGAGTGTGAAAACTGAGTTTCCTTGAGAGCTGCTTGGAAGCCTGATGGTGTGTGAAGTTAGTGAGCCAAATGGAGTTGTTCTCCCACAAGAACCTCTCGGCTGATCCTTCTTCAATATGCCCTTCACCAACATGCAGTGTTTCCTTGATTGAATTAGCACTCACACCAATATTTGCGTCTAGAGCCTTTGCATTGAGGGCTATCTGAAAACGGCTGTGGCGCTGAAGTTGCCTGTGAATGTGGAGTTGGTGGCATGTGAAACCCGCATGTGGAGCATTCGTTTGTGTGGGATGCTCTACTAGGTTCATTCCTAGATAATGCACTCAAAGGGCACTAAGCATAGAGTGTGAAAACTGAGTTTCCTTGAGAGCTGCTTGGAAGCCTGATGGTGTGTGAAGTTAGTGAGCCAAATGGAGTTGTTCTCCCACAAGAACCACTCGGCTGATCCTTCTTCAGTATGCCCTTCACCAACATGCAGTGTTTCCTTGATTGAATTAGCTCTCACACCAATATTTGCGTCTAGAGCCTTTGCATTGAGGGCTATCTGTAAACGGCTGTGGCGCTGAAGTTGCCTGTGAATGTGGAGTTGGTGGCATGTGAAACCCGCATGTGGAGCATTCGTTTGTGTGGGATGCTCTACCAGGTTGATTTCAGTCCTAGCCATACAAAGGGCACTAAGCATAGAGTGTGAAAACTGAGTTTCCTTGAGGGCTGCTTGGAAGCCTGATGGTGTGTGAAGTTAGTGAGCCAAATGGAGTTGTTCTCCCACAAGAACCATTCGGCTGATCCTTCTTCAATATGCCCTTCACCAACATGCAGTGTTTCCTTGATTGAATTAGCTCTCACACCAATATTTGCGTCTAGAGCCTTTGCATTGAGGGCTATCTGAAAACGGCTGTGGCGCTGAAGTTGCCTGTGAATGTGGAGTTGGTGGCATGTGAAACCCGCATGTGGAGCATTCGTTTGTGTGGGATGCTCTACCAGGTTCATTCCTAGATAATGCACTCAAAGGGCACTAAGCATAGAGTGTGAAAACTGAGTTTCCTTGAGAGCTGCTTGGAAGCCTGATGGTGTGTGAAGTTAGTGAGCCAAATGGAGTTGTTCTCCCACAAGAACCACTCGGCTGATCCTTCTTCAATATGCCCTTCACCAACATGCAGTGTTTCCTTGATTGAATTAGCTCTCACACCAATATTTGCGTCTAGAGCCTTTGCATTGAGGGCTATCTGAAAACGGCTGTGGCTCTGAAGTTGCCTGTGAATGTGGAGTTGGTGGCATGTGAAAAACGCATGTGGAGCATTCGTTTGTGTGGGATGCTCTACTAGGTTCATTCCTAGATAATGCACTCAAAGGGCACTAAGCATAGAGTGTGAAAACTGAGTTTCCTTGAGAGCTGCTTGGAAGCCTGATGGTGTGTGAAGTTAGTGAGCCAAATGGAGTTGTTCTCCCACAAGAACCACTCGGCTGATCCTTCTTCAATATGCCCTTCACCAACATGCAGTGTTTCCTTGATTGAATTAGCTCTCACACCAATATTTGCGTCTAGAGCCTTTTCATTGAGGGCTATCTGTAAACGGCTGTGGCGCTGAAGTTGCCTGTGAATGTGGAGTTGGTGGCATGTGAAACCCGCATGTGGAGCATTCGTTTGTGTGGGATGCTGACCAAGCTTCATTTCAGTCCTAGGCACACAAAGAGCACTAAGCATAGAGTGTGAAAACTGAGTTTCCTTGAGAGCTGCTTGGAAGCCTGATGGTGTGTGAAGTTAGTGAGCCAAATGGAGTTGTTCTCCCACAAGAACCACTCGGCTGATCCTTCTTCAGTATGCCCTTCACCAACATGCAGTGTTTCCTTGATTGAATTAGCTCTCACACCAATATTTGCGTCTAGAGCCTTTGCATTGAGGGCTATCTGAAAACGGCTGTGGCGCTGAAGTTGCCTGTGAATGTGGAGTTGCTGGCATGTGAAACCCGCATGTGGAGCATTCGTTTGTGTGGGATGCTCTACCAGGTTCATTTCAGTCCTAGCCATACAAAGGGCACTAAGCATAGAGTGTGAAGACTGAGTTTCCTTGAGGGCTGCTTGGAAGCCTGATGGTGTGTGAAGTTAGTGAGCCAAATGGAGTTGTTCTCCCACAAGAACCACTCGGCTGATCCTTCTTCAATATGCCCTTCACCAACATGCAGTGTTTCCTTGATTGAATTAGCTCTCACACCAATATTTGCGTCTAGAGCCTTTGCATTGAGGGCTATCTGAAAACGGCTGTGGCGCTGAAGTTGCCTGTGAATGTGGAGTTGGTGGCATGTGAAACCCGCATGTGGAGCATTCGTTTGTGTGGGATGCTGACCAAGCTTCATTTCAGTCCTAGGCACACAAAGAGCACTAAGCATAGAGTGTGAAAACTGAGTTTCCTTGAGAGCTGCTTGGAAGCCTGATGGTGTGTGAAGTTAGTGAGCCAAATGGAGTTGTTCTCCCACAAGAACCACTCGGCTGATCCTTCTTCAGTATGCCCTTCACCAACATGCAGTGTTTCCTTGATTGAATTAGCTCTCACACCAATATTTGCGTCTAGAGCCTTTGCATTGAGGGCTATCTGAAAACGGCTGTGGCGCTGAAGTTGCCTGTGAATGTGGAGTTGGTGGCATGTGAAACCCGCATGTGGAGCATTCGTTTGTGTGGGATGCTCTCCAAGCTTCATTTCAGTCCTGGGCACTCAAAGGGCACTAAGCATAGAGTGTGAAAACTGAGTTTCCTTGAGAGCTGCTTGGAAGCCTGATGGTGTGTGAAGTTAGTGAGCCAAATGGAGTTGTTCTCCCACAAGAACCACTCGGCTGATCCTTCTTCAATATGCCCTTCACCAACATGCAGTGTTTCCTTGATTGAATTAGCTCTCACACCAATATTTGCGTCTAGAGCCTTTGCATTGAGGGCTATCTGAAAACGGCTGTGGCGCTGAAGTTGCCTGTGAATGTGGAGTTGCTGGCATGTGAAACCCGCATGTGGAGCATTCGTTTGTGTGGGATGCTGACCAAGCTTCATTTCAGTCCTAGGCACACAAAGGGCAGTAAGCATAGAGTGTGAAAACTGAGTTTCCTTGAGAGCTGCTTGGAAGCCTGATGGTGTGTGAAGTTAGTGAGCCAAATGGAGTTGTTCTCCCACAAGAACCACTCGGCTGATCCTTCTTCAATATGCCCTTCACCAACATGCAGTGTTTCCTTGATTGAATTAGCTCTCACACCAATATTTGCGTCTAGAGCCTTTGCATTGAGGGCTATCTGAAAACGGCTGTGGCGCTGAAGTTGCCTGTGAATGTGGAGTTGGTGGCATGTGAAACCCGCATGTGGAGCATTCGTTTGTGTGCGATGCTCTACCAGGTTCATTCCTAGATAAGGCACTCAAAGGGCACTAAGCATAGAGTGTGAAAACTGAGTTTCCTTGAGAGCTGCTTGGAAGCCTGATGGTGTGTGAAGTTAGTGAGCCAAATGGAGTTGTTCTCCCACAAGAACCTCTCGGCTAATCCTTCTTCAATATGCCCTTCACCAACATGCAGTGTTTCCTTGATTGAATTAGCTCTCACACCAATATTTGCGTCTAGAGCCTTTGCATTGAGGGCTATCTGAAAACGGCTGTGGCGCTGAAGTTGCCTGTGAATGTGGAGTTGGTGGCATGTGAAACCCGCATGTGGAGCATTCGTTTGTGTGGGATGCTGACCAAGCTTCATTTTAGTCCTAGGCACACAAAGAGCAGTAAGCATAGAGTGTGAAGACTGAGTTTCCTTGAGAGCTGCTTGGAAGCCTGATGGTGTGTGAAGTTAGTGAGCCAAATGGAGTTGTTCTCCCACAAGAACCACTCGGCTGATCCTTCTTCAATATGCCCTTCACCAACATGCAGTGTTTCCTTGATTGAATTAGCTCTCACACCAATATTTGCGTCTAGAGCCTTTGCATTGAGGGCTATCTGTAAACGGCTGTGGCGCTGAAGTTGCCTGTGAATGTGGAGTTGGTGGCATGTGAAACCCGCATGTGGAGCATTCGTTTATGTGGGATGCTCTCCAAGCTTCATTTCAGTCCTAGGCACTCAAAGGGCACTAAGCATAGAGTGTGAAAACTGAGTTTTCTTGAGAGCTGCTTGGAAGCCTGATGGTGTGTGAAGTTAGTGAGCCAAATGGAATTGTTCTCCCACAAGAACCTCACGGCTGATCCTTCTTCAATATGCCCTTCACTAACATGCAGTGTTTTCCTTGATTGAATTAGCTCTCAAACCAATATTTGCGTCTAGAGCCTTTGCGTTGAGGGCTATCTGAAAACGGCTGTGGCGCTGAAGTTGCCTGTGAATGTGGTGTTGGTGGCATGTGAAACCCGCATGTGGAGCATTCGTTTGTGTGGGATGCTCTACCAGGTTCATTCCTAGATAATCCACTCAAAGGGCACTAAGCATAGAGTGTGAAAACTGAGTTTCCTTGAGAGCTGCTTGGAAGCCTGATGGTGTGTGAAGTTAGTGAGCCAAATGGAGTTGTTCTCCCACAAGAACCTCACGGCTGATCCTTCTTCAATATGCCCTTCACCAACATGCAGTGTTTCCTTGATTGAATTAGCTCTCACACCAATATTTGCGTCTAGAGCCTTTGCATTGAGGGCTATCTGAAAACGGCTGTGGCGCTGAAGTTGCCTGTGAATGTGGAGTTGGTGGCATGTGAAACCCGCATGTGGAGCATTCGTTTGTGTGGGATGCTCTACCAGGTTCATTTCACTGCTAGCCATACAAAGGGCACTAAGCATAGAGTGTGAAAACTGAGTTTCCTTGAGAGCTGCTTGGAAGCCTGATGGTGTGTGAAGTTAGTGAGCCAAATGGAGTTGTTCTCCCACAAGAACCACTCGGCTGATCCTTCTTCAATATGCCCTTCACCAACATGCAGTGTTTCCTTGATTGAATTAGCTCTCACACCAATATTTGCGTCTAGAGCCTTTGCATTGAGGGCTATCTGAAAACGGCTGTGGCGCTGAAGTTGCCTGTGAATGTGGAGTTGGTGGCATGTGAAACCCGCATGTGGAGCATTCGTTTGTGTGGGATGCTGACCAAGCTTCATTTCAGTCCTAGGCCCTCAAACGGCACTAAGCATAGAGTGTGAAAACTGAGTTTCCTTGAGAGCTGCTTGGAAGCCTGATGGTGTGTGAAGTTAGTGAGCCAAATGGAGTTGTTCTCCCACAAGAACCACTCGGCTGATCCTTCTTTTTTTTCATATGCCCTTCACCAACATGCAGTGTTTCCTTGATTGAATTAGCTCTCACACCAATATTTGCGTCTAGAGCCTTTGCATTGAGGGCTATCTGAAAACGGCTGTGGTGCTGAAGTTGCCTGTGAATGTGGAGTTGGTGGCATGTGAAACCCGCATGTGGAGCATTCGTTTGTGTGGGATGCTGACCAAGCTTCATTTCAGTCCTAGGCACACAAAGAGCAGTAAGCATAGAGTGTGAAAACTGAGTTTCCTTGAGAGCTGCTTGGAAGCCTGATGGTGTGTGAAGTTAGTGAGCCAAATGGAGTTGTTCTCCCACAAGAACCACTCGGCTGATCCTTCTTCAATATGCCCTTCACCAACATGCAGTGTTTCCTTGATTGAATTAGCTCTCACACCAATATTTGCGTCTAGAGCCTTTGCATTGAGGGCTATCTGAAAACGGCTGTGGCGCTGAAGTTGCCTGTGAATGTGGAGTTGGTGGCATGTGAAACCCGCATGTGGAGCATTCGTTTGTGTGGGATGCTCTACCAGGTTCATTCCTAGATAATGCACTCAAAGGGCACTAAGCATAGAGTGTGAAAACTGAGTTTCCTTGAGAGCTGCTTGGAAGCCTGATGGTGTGTGAAGTTAGTGAGCCAAATGGAGTTGTTCTCCCACAAGAACCACTCGGCTGATTCTTCTTCAATATGCCCTTCACCAACATGCAGTGTTTCCTTGATTGAATTAGCTCTCACACCAATATTTGCGTCTAGAGCCTTTGCATTGAGGGCTATCTGAAAACGGGTGTGGCGCTGAAGTTGCCTGTGAATGTGGAGTTGCTGGCATGTGAAACCCGCATGTGGAGCATTCGTTTGTGTGGGATGCTCTATCAGGTTCATTCCTAGATAATGCACTCAAAGAGCAGTAAGCATAGAGTGTGAAAACTGAGTTTCCTTGAGAGCTGCTTGGAAGCCTGATGGTGTGTGAAGTTAGTGAGCCAAATGGAGTTGTTCTCCCACAAGAACCACTCGGCTGATCCTTCTTCAATATGCCCTTCACCAACATGCAGTGTTTCCTTGATTGAATTAGCTCTCACACCAATATTTGCGTCTAGAGCCTTTGCATTGAGGGCTATCTGAAAACGGCTGTGGCGCTGAAGTTGCCTGTGAATGTGGAGTTGGTGGCATGTGAAACCCGCATGTGGAGCATTCGTTTGTGTGGGATGCTGACCAAGCTTCATTTCAGTCCTAGGCACAAAAAGAGCACTAAGCATAGAGTGTGAAAACTGAGTTTCCTTGAGAGCTGCTTGGAAGCCTGATGGTGTGTGAAGTTAGTGAGCCAAATGGAGTTGTTCTCCCACAAGAACCACTCGGCTGATCCTTCTTCAATATGCCCTTCACCAACATGCAGTGTTTCCTTGATTCAATTAGCTCTCACACCAATATTTGCGTCTAGAGCCTTTGCTGTTATCTGAAAACGGCTGTGGCGCTGAAGTTGCCTGTGAATGTGGAGTTGGTGGCATGTGAAACCCGCATGTGGAGCATTCGTTTGTGTGGGATGCTCTACCAGGTTCATTCCTAGATAATGCACTCAAAGGGCACTAAGCATAGAGTGTGAAAACTGAGTTTCCTTGAGAGCTGCTTGGAAGCCTGATGGTGTGTGAAGTTAGTGAGCCAAATGGAGTTGTTCTCCCACAAGAACCACTCGGCTGATCCTTCTTCAATATGCCCTTCACCAACATGCAGTGTTTCCTTGATTGAATTAGCTCTCACACCAATATTTGCGTCTAGAGCCTTTGCATTGAGGGCTATCTGAAAACGGCTGTGGCGCTGAAGTTGCCTGTGAATGTGGAGTTGGTGGCATGTGAAACCCGCATGTGGAGCATTCGTTTGTGTGGGATGCTGACCAAGCTTCATTACAGTCCTAGGCACACAAAGGGCACTAAGCATAGAGTGTGAAAACTGAGTTTCCTTGAGAGCTGCTTGGAAGCCTGATGGTGTGTGAAGTTAGTGAGCCAAATGGAGTTGTTCTCCCACAAGAACCTCTCGGCTGATCCTTCTTCAATATGCCCTTCACCAACATGCAGTGTTTCCTTGATTGAATTAGCTCTCACACCAATATTTGCGTCTAGAGCCTTTGCATTGAGGGCTATCTGAAAACGGCTGTGGCGCTGAAGTTGCCTGTGAATGTGGAGTTGGTGGCATGTGAAACCCGCATGTGGAGCATTCGTTTGTGTGGGATGCTGACCAAGCTTCATTTCAGTCCTAGGCACACAAAGAGCACTAAGCATAGAGTGTGAAAACTGAGTTTCCTTGAGAGCTGCTTGGAAGCCTGATGGTGTGTGAAGTTAGTGAGCCAAATGGAGTTGTTCTCCCACAAGAACCACTCGGCTGATTCTTCTTCAATATGCCCTTCACCAACATGCAGTGTTTCCTTGATTGAATTAGCTCTCACACCAATATTTGCGTCTAGAGCCTTTGCATTGAGGGCTATCTGAAAACGGCTGTGGCGCTGAAGTTGCCTGTGAATGTGGAGTTGGTGGCATGTGAAACCCGCATGTGGAGCATTCGTTTGTGTGGGATGCTCTACCAGGTTCATTCCCTAGATAATAATGCACTCAAAGGGCACTAAGTATAGAGTGTGAAAACTGAGTTTTCCTTGAGAGCTGCTTGGAAGCCTGATGGTGTGTGAAGTTAGTGAGCCAAATGGAGTTGTTCTCCCACAAGAACCACTCGGCTGATCCTTCTTCAATATGCCCTTCACCAACATGCAGTGTTTCCTTGATTGAATTAGCTCTCACACCAATATTTGCGTCTAGAGCCTTTGCATTGAGGGCTATCTGAAAACGCTGTGGCGCTGAAGTTGCCTGTGAATGTGGAGTTGGTGGCATGTGAAACCCGCATGTGGAGCATTCGTTTGTGTGGGATGCTGACCAAGCTTCATTTCAGTCCTAGGCACACAAGAGCACTAAGCATAGAGTGTGAAAACTGAGTTTCCTTGAGAGCTGCTTGGAAGCCTGATGGTGTGTGAAGTTAGTGAGCCAAATGGAGTTGTTCTCCCACAAGAACCACTCGGCTGATTCTTCTTCAATATGCCCCTTCACCAACATGCAGTGTTTCCTTGATTGAATTAGCTCTCACACCAATATTTGCGTCTAGAGCCTTTGCATGAGGGCTATCTGAAAACGGCTGTGGCGCTGAAGTTGCCTGTGAATGTGGAGTTGGTGGCATGTGAAACCCGCATGTGGAGCATTCGTTTGTGTGGGATGCTGACCAAGCTTCATTTCAGTCTTAGGCACACAAAGAGCAGTAAGCATAGAGTGTGAAAACTGAGTTTCCTTGAGAGCTGCTTGGAAGCCTGATGGTGTGTGAAGTTAGTGAGCCAAATGGAGTTGTTCTCCCACAAGAACCACTCGGCTGATCCTTCTTCAATATGCCCTTCACCAACATGCAGTGTTTCCTTGATTCAATTAGCTCTCACACCAATATTTGCGTCTAGAGCCTTTGCATTGAGGGCTATCTGAAAACGGCTCTGGCGCTGAAGTTGCCTGTGAATGTGGAGTTGGTGGCATGTGAAACCCGCATGTGGAGCATTCGTTTGTGTGGGATGCTCTACCAGGTTCCTAGATAATGCACTCAAAGGGCACTAAGCATAGAGTGTGAAAACTGAGTTTTCCTTGAGAGCTGCTTGGAAGCCTGATGGTGTGTGAAGTTAGTGAGCCAAATGGAGTTGTTCTCCCACAAGAACCACTCGGCTGATTCTTCTTCAATATGCCCTTCACCAACATGCAGTGTTTCCTTGATTGAATTAGCTCTCACACCAATATTTGCGTCTAGAGCCTTTGCATTGAGGGCTATCTGAAAACGGCTGTGGCGCTGAAGTTGCCTGTGAATGTGGAGTTGGTGGCATGTGAAACCCGGCATGTGGAGCATTCGTTTGTGTGGGATGCTCTACCAGGTTCATTCCTAGATAATGCACTCAAAGAGCAGTAAGCATAGAGTGTGAAAACTGAGTTTCCTTGAGAGCTGCTTGGAAGCCTGATGGTGTGTGATAGTTAGTGAGCCAAATGGAGTTGTTCTCCCACAAGAACCACTCGGCTGATCCTTCTTCAATATGCCCTTCACCAACATGCAGTGTTTCCTTGATTGAATTATCTCTCACACAAATATTTGCGTCTAGAGCCTTTGCATTGAGGGCTATCTGAAAACGGCTGTGGCGCTGAAGTTGCCTGTGAATGTGGAGTTGGTGGCATGTGAAACCCGCATGTGGAGCATTCGTTTGTGTGGGATGCTCTACCAGGTTCATTGCTAGATAATGCACTCAAAGGGCACTAAGCATAGAGTGTGAAAACTGAGTTTCCTTGAGAGCTGCTTGGAAGCCTGATGGTGTGTGAAGTTAGTGAGCCAAATGGAGTTGTTCTCCCACAAGAACCTCACTGCTGATCCTTCTTCAATATGCCCTTCACCAACATGCAGTGTTTCCTTGATTGAATTAGCTCTCACACCAATATTTGCGTCTAGAGCCTTTGCATTGAGGGCTATCTGTAAACGGCTGTGGCGCTGAAGTTGCCTGTGAATGTGGAGTTGGTGGCATGTGAAACCCGCATGTGGAGCATTCGTTTGTGTGGGATGCTCTACCAGGTTCATTTCAGTCCTAGCCATACAAAGGGCACTAAGCATAGAGTGTGAAAACTGAGTTTCCTTGAGGGCTGCTTGGAAGCCTGATGGTGTGTGAAGTTAGTGAGCCAAATGGAGTTGTTCTCCCACAAGAACCACTCGGCTGATCCTTCTTCAATATGCCCTTCACCAACATGCAGTGTTTCCTTGATTGAATTAGCTCTCACACCAATATTTGCGTCTAGAGCCTTTGCATTGAGGGCTATCTGAAAACGGCTGTGGCGCTGAAGTTGCCTGTGAATGTGGAGTTGGTGGCATGTGAAACCCGCATGTGGAGCATTCGTTTGTGTGGGATGCTCTACCAGGTTCATTCCTAGATAATCCACTCAAAGGGCACTAAGCATAGAGTGTGAAAACGGAGTTTCCTTGAGAGCTGCTTGGAAGCCTGATGGTGTGTGAAGTTAGTGAGCCAAATGGAGTTGTTCTCCCACAAGAACCACTCGGCTGATCCTTCTTCAATATGCCCTTCACCAACATGCAGTGTTTCCTTGATTGAATTAGCTCTCACACCAATATTTGCGTCTAGAGCCTTTGCATTGAGGGCTATCTGAAAACGGCTGTGGCGCTGAAGTTGCCTGTGAATGTGGAGTTGCTGGCATGTGAAAAACGCATGTGGAGCATTCGTTTGTGTGGGATGCTCTACTAGGTTCATTCCTAGATAATGCAGTCAAAGGGCACTAAGCATAGAGTGTGAAAACTGAGTTTCCTTGAGAGCTGCTTGGAAGCCTGATGGTGTGTGAAGTTAGTGAGCCAAATGGAGTTGTTCCCCCAGAAGAACCACTCGGCTGATCCTTCTTCAATATGCCCTTCACCAACATGCAGTGTTTCCTTGATTGAATTAGCTCTCACACCAATATTTGCGTCTAGAGCCTTTGCATTGAGGGCTATCTGAAAACGGCTGTGGCGCTGAAGTTGCCTGTGAATGTGGAGTTGCTGGCATGTGAAACCCGCATGTGGAGCATTCGTTTGTGTGGGATGCTCTCCAAGCTTCATTTCAGTCCTAGGCACTCAAAGGGCACTAAGCATAGAGTGTGAAAACTGAGTTTCCTTGAGAGCTTCTTGGAAGCCTGATGGTGTGTGAAGTTAGTGAGCCAAATGGAGTTGTTCTCCCACAAGAACCACTCGGCTGATCCTTCTTCAATATGCCCTTCACCAACATGCAGTGTTTCCTTGATTGAATTAGCTCTCACACCAATATTTGCGTCTAGAGCCTTTGCATTGAGGGCTATCTGAAAACGGCTGTGGCGCTGAAGTTGCCTGTGAATGTGGAGTTGGTGGCATGTGAAACCCGCATGTGGAGCATTCGTTTGTGTGGGATGCTGACCAAGCTTCATTTCAGTCCTAGGCACACAAAGAGCACTAAGCATAGAGTGTGAAAACTGAGTTTCCTTGAGAGCTGCTTGGAAGCCTGATGGTGTGTGAAGTTAGTGAGCCAAATGGAGTTGTTCTCCCACAAGAACCACTCGGCTGATCCTTCTTCAATATGCCCTTCACCAACATGCAGTGTTTCCTTGATTGAATTAGCTCTCACACCAATATTTGCGTCTAGAGCCTTTGCATTGAGGGCTATCTGAAAACGGCTGTGGCGCTGAAGTTGCCTGTGAATGTGGAGTTGGTGGCATGTGAAACCCGCATGTGGAGCATTCGTTTGTGTGGGATGCTCGCCAAGCTTCATTTCAGTCCTGGGCACTCAAAGGGCACTAAGCATAGAGTGTGAAAACTGAGTTTCCTTGAGAGCTGCTTGGAAGCCTGATGGTGTGTGAAGTTAGTGAGCCAAATGGAGTTGTTCTCCCACAAGAACCACTCGGCTGATCCTTCTTCAATATGCCCTTCACCAACATGCAGTGTTTCCTTGATTGAATTAGCTCTCACACCAATATTTGCGTCTAGAGCCTTTGCATTGAGGGCTATCTGAAAACGGCTGTGGCGCTGAAGTTGCCTGTGAATGTGGAGTTGCTGGCATGTGAAACCCGCATGTGGAGCATTCGTTTGTGTGGGATGCTCTACCAGGTTCATTTCAGTCCTAGCCATACAAAGGGCACTAAGCATAGAGTGTGAAGACTGAGTTTCCTTGAGAGCTGCTTGGAAGCCTGATGGTGTGTGAAGTTAGTGAGCCAAATGGAGTTGTTCTCCCAGAAGAACCACTCGGCTGATCCTTCTTCAATATGCCCTTCACCAACATGCAGTGTTTCCTTGATTGAATTAGCTCTCACACCAATATTTGCGTCTAGAGCCTTTGCATTGAGGGCTATCTGAAAACGGCTGTGGCGCTGAAGTTGCCTGTGAATGTGGAGTTGCTGGCATGTGAAACCCGCATGTGGAGCATTCGTTTGTGTGGGATGCTGACCAAGCTTCATTTCAGTCCTAGGCACACAAAGGGCAGTAAGCATAGAGTGTGAAAACTGAGTTTCCTTGAGAGCTGCTTGGAAGCCTGATGGTGTGTGAAGTTAGTGAGCCAAATGGAGTTGTTCTCCCACAAGAACCACTCGGCTGATCCTTCTTCAATATGCCCTTCACCAACATGCAGTGTTTCCTTGATTGAATTAGCTCTCACACCAATATTTGCGTCTAGAGCCTTTGCATTGAGGGCTATCTGAAAACGGCTGTGGCGCTGAAGTTGCCTGTGAATGTGGAGTTGGTGGCATGTGAAACCCGCATGTGGAGCATTCGTTTGTGTGGGATGCTCTACCAGGTTCATTCCTAGATAATGCACTCAAAGGGCACTAAGCATAGAGTGTGAAAACGGAGTTTCCCTTGAGAGCTGCTTGGAAGCCTGATGGTGTGTGAAGTTAGTGAGCCAAATGGAGTTGTTCTCCCACAAGAACCACTCGGCTGATCCTTCTTCAATATGCCCTTCACCAACATGCAGTGTTTCCTTGATTGAATTAGCTCTCACACCAATATTTGCGTCTAGAGCCTTTGCATTGAGGGCTATCTGAAAACGGCTGTGGCGCTGAAGTTGCCTGTGAATGTGGAGTTGGTGGCATGTGAAACCCGCATGTGGAGCATTCGTTTGTGTGGGATGCTGACCAAGTTTCATTTCAGTCCTAGGCACACAAAGAGCACTAAGCATAGAGTGTGAAAACTGAGTTTCCTTGAGAGCTGCTTGGAAGCCTGATGGTGTGTGAAGTTAGTGAGCCAAATGGAGTTGTTCTTCCCACAAGATCCACTCGGCTGATTCTTCTTCAATATGCCCTTCACCAACATGCAGTGTTTCCTTGATTGAATTAGCTCTCACACCAATATTTGCGTCTAGAGCCTTTGCATTGAGGGCTATCTGAAAACGGCTGTGGCGCTGAAGTTGCCTGTGAATGTGGAGTTGCTGGCATGTGAAACCCGCATGTGGAGCATTCGTTTGTGTGGGATGCTCTACCAGGTTGATTTCAGTCCTAGCCATACAAAGGGCACTAAGCATAGAGTTTGAAAACTGAGTTTCCTTGAGAGCTGCTTGGAAGCCTGATGGTGTGTGAAGTTAGTGAGCCAAAAGGAGTTGTTCTCCCACAAGAACCACTCTGCTGATCCTTCTTCAATATGCCCTTCACCAACATGCAGTGTTTCCTTGATTGAATTAGCTCTCACACCAATATTTGCGTCTAGAGCCTTTGCATTGAGGGCTATCTGAAAACGGCTGTGGCGCTGAAGTTGCCTGTGAATGTGGAGTTGGTGGCATGTGAAAAACGCATGTGGAGCATTCGTTTGTGTGGGATGCTCTCCAAGCTTCATTTCAGTCCTGGGCACTCAAAGGGCACTAAGCATAGAGTGTGAAAACTGAGTTTCCTTGAGAGCTGCTTGGAAGCCTGATGGTGTGTGAAGTTAGTGAGCCAAATGGAGTTGTTCTCCCACAAGAACCACTCGGCTGATCCTTCTTCAATATGCCCTTCACCAACATGCAGTGTTTCCTTGATTGAATTAGCTCTCACACCAATATTTGCGTCTAGAGCCTTTGCATTGAGGGCTATCTGAAAACGGCTGTGGCGCTGAAGTTGCCTGTGAATGTGGAGTTGCTGGCATGTGAAACCCGCATGTGGAGCATTCGTTTGTGTGGGATGCTCTACCAGGTTCATTTCAGTCCTAGCCATACAAAGGGCACTAAGCATAGAGTGTGAAGACTGAGTTTCCTTGAGAGCTGCTTGGAAGCCTGATGGTGTGTGAAGTTAGTGAGCCAAATGGAGTTGTTCTCCCAGAAGAACCACTCGGCTGATTCTTCTTCAATATGCCCTTCACCAACATGCAGTGTTTCCTTGATTGAATTAGCTCTCACACCAATATTTGCGTCTAGAGCCTTTGCATTGAGGGCTATCTGAAAACGGCTGTGGCGCTGAAGTTGCCTGTGAATGTGGAGTTGCTGGCATGTGAAACCCGCATGTGGAGCATTCGTTTGTGTGGGATGCTGACCAAGCTTCATTTCAGTCCTAGGCACACAAAGGGCAGTAAGCATAGAGTGTGAAAACTGAGTTTCCTTGAGAGCTGCTTGGAAGCCTGATGGTGTGTGAAGTTAGTGAGCCAAATGGAGTTGTTCTCCCACAAGAACCACTCGGCTGATCCTTCTTCAATATGCCCTTCACCAACATGCAGTGTTTCCTTGATTGAATTAGCTCTCACACCAATATTTGCGTCTAGAGCCTTTGCATTGAGGGCTATCTGAAAACGGCTGTGGCGCTGAAGTTGCCTGTGAATGTGGTGTTGGTGGCATGTGAAACCCGCATGTGGAGCATTCGTTTGTGTGGGATGCTCTACCAGGTTCATTCCTAGATAATGCACTCAAAGGGCACTAAGCATAGAGTGTGAAAACGGAGTTTCCTTGAGAGCTGCTTGGAAGCCTGATGGTGTGTGAAGTTAGTGAGCCAAATGGAGTTGTTCTCCCACAAGAACCACTCGGCTGATCCTTCTTCAATATGCCCTTCACCAACATGCAGTGTTTCCTTGATTGAATTAGCTCTCACACCAATATTTGCGTCTAGAGCCTTTGCATTGAGGGCTATCTGAAAACGGCTGTGGCGCTGAAGTTGCCTGTGAATGTGGAGTTGGTGGCATGTGAAACCCGCATGTGGAGCATTCGTTTGTGTGGGATGCTGACCAAGTTTCATTTCAGTCCTAGGCACACAAAGAGCACTAAGCATAGAGTGTGAAAACTGAGTTTCCTTGAGAGCTGCTTGGAAGCCTGATGGTGTGTGAAGTTAGTGAGCCAAATGGAGTTGTTCTCCCACAAGATCCACTCGGCTGATTCTTCTTCAATATGCCCTTCACCAACATGCAGTGTTTCCTTGATTGAATTAGCTCTCACACCAATATTTGCGTCTAGAGCCTTTGCATTGAGGGCTATCTGAAAACGGCTGTGGCGCTGAAGTTGCCTGTGAATGTGGAGTTGGTGGCATGTGAAACCCGCATGTGGAGCATTCGTTTATGTGGGATGCTCTCCAAGCTTTATTTCAGTCCTAGCCATACAAAGGGCACTAAGCATAGAGTGTGAAAACTGAGTTTCCTTGAGAGCTGCTTGGAAGCCTGATGGTGTGTGAAATTAGTGAGCCAAAAGGAGTTGTTCTCCCACAAGAACCACTCGGCTGATCCTTCTTCAATATGCCCTTCACCAACATGCAGTGTTTCCTTGATTGAATTAGCTCTCACACCAATATTTGCGTCTAGAGCCTTTGCATTGAGGGCTATCTGAAAACGGCTGTGGCGCTGAAGTTGCCTGTGAATGTGGAGTTGCTGGCATGTGAAACCCGCATGTGGAGCATTCGTTTGTGTGGGATGCTCTACCAGGTTCATTCCTAGATAATGCACTCAAAGGGCACTAAGCATAGAGTGTGAAAACTGAGTTTCCTTGAGAGCTGCTTGGAAGCCTGATGGTGTGTGAAGTTAGTGAGCCAAATGGAGTTGTTCTCCCACAAGAACCACTCGGCTGATCCTTCTTCAATATGCCCTTCACCAACATGCAGTGTTTCCTTGATTGAATTAGCTCTCACACCAATATTTGCGTCTAGAGCCTTTGCATTGAGGGCTATCTGAAAACGGCTGTGGCGCTGAAGTTGCCTGTGAATGTGGAGTTGCTGGCATGTGAAACCCGCATGTGGAGCATTCGTTTGTGTGGGATGCTCTACCAGGTTCATTTCAGTCCTAGCCATACAAAGGGCACTAAGCATAGAGTGTGAAGACTGAGTTTCCTTGAGAGCTGCTTGGAAGCCTGATGGTGTGTGAAGTTAGTGAGCCAAATGGAGTTGTTCTCCCAGAAGAACCACTCGGCTGATTCTTCTTCAATATGCCCTTCACCAACATGCAGTGTTTCCTTGATTGAATTAGCTCTCACACCAATATTTGCGTCTAGAGCCTTTGCATTGAGGGCTATCTGAAAACGGCTGTGGCGCTGAAGTTGCCTGTGAATGTGGAGTTGCTGGCATGTGAAACCCGCATGTGGAGCATTCGTTTGTGTGGGATGCTGACCAAGCTTCATTTCAGTCCTAGGCACACAAAGGGCAGTAAGCATAGAGTGTGAAAACTGAGTTTCCTTGAGAGCTGCTTGGAAGCCTGATGGTGTGTGAAGTTAGTGAGCCAAATGGAGTTGTTCTCCCACAAGAACCACTCGGCTGATCCTTCTTCAATATGCCCTTCACCAACATGCAGTGTTTCCTTGATTGAATTAGCTCTCACACCAATATTTGCGTCTAGAGCCTTTGCATTGAGGGCTATCTGAAAACGGCTGTGGCGCTGAAGTTGCCTGTGAATGTGGTGTTGGTGGCATGTGAAACCCGCATGTGGAGCATTCGTTTGTGTGGGATGCTCTACCAGGTTCATTCCTAGATAATGCACTCAAAGGGCACTAAGCATAGAGTGTGAAAACGGAGTTTCCTTGAGAGCTGCTTGGAAGCCTGATGGTGTGTGAAGTTAGTGAGCCAAATGGAGTTGTTCTCCCACAAGAACCACTCGGCTGATCCTTCTTCAATATGCCCTTCACCAACATGCAGTGTTTCCTTGATTGAATTAGCTCTCACACCAATATTTGCGTCTAGAGCCTTTGCATTGAGGGCTATCTGAAAACGGCTGTGGCGCTGAAGTTGCCTGTGAATGTGGAGTTGGTGGCATGTGAAACCCGCATGTGGAGCATTCGTTTGTGTGGGATGCTGACCAAGTTTCATTTCAGTCCTAGGCACACAAAGAGCACTAAGCATAGAGTGTGAAAACTGAGTTTCCTTGAGAGCTGCTTGGAAGCCTGATGGTGTGTGAAGTTAGTGAGCCAAATGGAGTTGTTCTCCCACAAGATCCACTCGGCTGATTCTTCTTCAATATGCCCTTCACCAACATGCAGTGTTTCCTTGATTGAATTAGCTCTCACACCAATATTTGCGTCTAGAGCCTTTGCATTGAGGGCTATCTGAAAACGGCTGTGGCGCTGAAGTTGCCTGTGAATGTGGAGTTGCTGGCATGTGAAACCCGCATGTGGAGCATTCGTTTGTGTGGGATGCTCTACCAGGTTGATTTCAGTCCTAGCCATACAAAGGGCACTAAGCATAGAGTTTGAAAACTGAGTTTCCTTGAGAGCTGCTTGGAAGCCTGATGGTGTGTGAAGTTAGTGAGCCAAAAGGAGTTGTTCTCCCACAAGAACCACTCTGCTGATCCTTCTTCAATATGCCCTTCACCAACATGCAGTGTTTCCTTGATTGAATTAGCTCTCACACCAATATTTGCGTCTAGAGCCTTTGCATTGAGGGCTATCTGAAAACGGCTGTGGCGCTGAAGTTGCCTGTGAATGTGGAGTTGGTGGCATGTGAAACCCGCATGTGGAGCATTCGTTTATGTGGGATGCTCTCCAAGCTTTATTTCAGTCCTAGCCATACAAAGGGCACTAAGCATAGAGTGTGAAAACTGAGTTTCCTTGAGAGCTGCTTGGAAGCCTGATGGTGTGTGAAATTAGTGAGCCAAAAGGAGTTGTTCTCCCACAAGAACCACTCGGCTGATCCTTCTTCAATATGCCCTTCACCAACATGCAGTGTTTCCTTGATTGAATTAGCTCTCACACCAATATTTGCGTCTAGAGCCTTTGCATTGAGGGCTATCTGAAAACGGCTGTGGCGCTGAAGTTGCCTGTGAATGTGGAGTTGCTGGCATGTGAAACCCGCATGTGGAGCATTCGTTTGTGTGGGATGCTCTACCAGGTTCATTCCTAGATAATGCACTCAAAGGGCACTAAGCATAGAGTGTGAAAACTGAGTTTCCTTGAGAGCTGCTTGGAAGCCTGATGATGTGTGAAGTTAGTGAGCCAAATGGAGTTGTTCTCCCACAAGAACCTCTCGGCTGATCCTTCTTCAATATGCCCTTCACCAACATGCATTGTTTCCTTGATTGAATTAGCTCTCACACCAATATTTGCGTCTAGAGCCTTTGCATTGAGGGCTATCTGTAAACGGCTGTGGCGCTGAAGTTGCCTGTGAATGTGGAGTTGGTGGCATGTGAAACCCGCATGTGGAGCATTCGTTTATGTGGGATGCTCTCCAAGCTTTATTTCAGTCCTAGCCATACAAAGGGCAGCAAGCATAGAGTGTGAAAACTGAGTTTCCTTGAGAGCTGCTTGGAAGCCTGATGGTGTGTGAAGTTAGTGAGCCAAATGGAGTTGTTTTCCCACAAGATCCACTCGGCTGATTCTTCTTCAATATGCCCTTCACCAACATGCAGTGTTTCCTTGATTGAATTAGCTCTCACACCAATATTTGCGTCTAGAGCCTTTGCATTGAGGGCTATCTGAAAACGGCTGTGGCGCTGAAGTTGCCTGTGAATGTGCAGTTGGTGGCATGTGAAACCCGCATGTGGAGCATTCGTTTGTGTGGGATGCTCTACCAGGTTCATTCCTAGATAATGCACTCAAAGAGCAGTAAGCATAGAGTGTGAAAACTGAGTTTCCTTGAGAGCTGCTTGGAAGCCTGATGGTGTGTGAAGTTAGTGAGCCAAAAGGAGTTGTTCTCCCACAAGAACCACTCTGCTGATCCTTCTTCAATATGCCCTTCACCAACATGCAGTGTTTCCTTGATTGAATTAGCTCTCACACCAATATTTGCGTCTAGAGCCTTTGCATTGAGGGCTATCTGAAAACGGCTGTGGCGCTGAAGTTGCCTGTGAATGTGGAGTTGGTGGCATGTGAAACCCGCATGTGGAGCATTCGTTTATGTGGGATGCTGACCAAGGTTCATTTCAGTCCTAGCCATACAAAGGGCACTAAGCATAGAGTGTGAAAACTGAGTTTCCTTGAGAGCTGCTTGGAAGCCTGATGGTGTGTGAAGTTAGTGAGCCAAATGGAGTTGTTCTCCCACAAGAACCACTCTGATGATCCTTCTTCAATATGCCCTTCACCAACATGCAGTGTTTCCTTGATTGAATTAGCTCTCACACCAATATTTGCGTCTAGAGCCTTTGCATTGAGGGCTATCTGAAAACGGCTGTGGCGCTGAAGTTGCCTGTGAATGTGGAGTTGCTGGCATGTGAAACCCGCATGTGGAGCATTCGTTTGTGTGGGATGCTCTACCAGGTTGATTTCAGTCCTAGCCATACAAAGGGCACTAAGCATAGAGTGTGAAAACTGAGTTTCCTTGAGAGCTGCTTGGAAGCCTGATGGTGTGTGAAGTTAGTGAGCCAAAAGGAGTTGTTCTCCCACAAGAACCACTCTGCTGATCCTTCTTCAATATGCCCTTCACCAACAATCAGTGTTTCCTTGATTGAATTAGCTCTCACACCAATATTTGCGTCTAGAGCCTTTGCATTGAGGGCTATCTGTAAACGGCTGTGGCGCTGAAGTTGCCTGTGAATGTGGAGTTGGTGGCATGTGAAACCCGCATGTGGAGCATTCGTTTGTGTGGGATGCTCTACCAGGTTGATTTCAGTCCTAGCCATACAAAGGGCACTAAGCATAGAGTGTGAAAACTGAGTTTCCTTGAGAGCTGCTTGGAAGCCTGATGGTGTGTGAAGTTAGTGAGCCAAATGGAGTTGTTCTCCCACAAGAACCACTCGGCTGATCCTTCTTCAATATGCCCTTCACCAACATGCAGTGTTTCCTTGATTGAATTAGCTCTCACACCAATATTTGCGTCTAGAGCCTTTGCATTGAGCGCTATCTGAAAACGGCTGTGGCGCTGAAGTTGCCTGTGAATGTGGAGTTGGTGGCATGTGAAACCCGCATGTGGAGCATTCGTTTGTGTGGGATGCTCTACCAGGTTCATTTCAGTCCTAGCCATACAAAGGGCACTAAGCATAGAGTGTGAAGACTGAGTTTCCTTGAGAGCTGCTTGGAATCCTGATGGTGTGTGAAGTTAGTGAGCCAAATGGAGTTGTTCTCCCACAAGAACCACTCGGCTGATCCTTCTTCAATATGCCCTTCACCAACATGCAGTGTTTCCTTGATTGAATTAGCTCTCACACCAATATTTGCGTCTAGAGCCTTTGCATTGAGGGCTATCTGAAAACGGCTGTGGCGCTGAAGTTGCCTGTGAATGTGGAGTTGGTGGCATGTGAAACCCGCATGTGGAGCATTTGTTTGTGTGGGATGCTGACCAAGCTTCATTTCAGTCCTAGGCACACAAAGAGCACTAAGCATAGAGTGTGAAAACTGAGTTTCCTTGAGAGCTGCTTGGAAGCCTGATGGTGTGTGAAGTTAGTGAGCCAAATGGAGTTGTTCTCCCACAAGATCCACTCGGCTGATTCTTCTTCAATATGCCCTTCACCAACATGCAGTGTTTCCTTGATTGAATTAGCTCTCACACCAATATTTGCGTCTAGAGCCTTTGCTTTGAGGGCTATCTGAAAACGGCTGTGGCGCTGAAGTTGCCTGTGAATGTGGAGTTGCTGGCATGTGAAACCCGCATGTGGAGCATTCGTTTGTGTGGGATGCTCTACCAGGTTCATTCCTAGATAATGCACTCAAAGAGCAGTAAGCATAGAGTGTGAAAACTGAGTTTCCTTGAGAGCTGCTTGGAAGCCTGATGGTGTGTGAAGTTAGTGAGCCAAATGGAGTTGTTCTCCCACAAGAACCACTCGGCTGATCCTTCTTCAATATGCCCTTCACCAACATGCAGTGTTTCCTTGATTGAATTAGCTCTCACACCAATATTTGCGTCTAGAGCCTTTGCATTGAGGGCTATCTGAAAACGGCTGTGGCGCTGAAGTTGCCTGTGAATGTGGAGTTGGTGGCATGTGAAACCCGCATGTGGAGCATTCGTTTGTGTGGGATGCTGACCAAGCTTCATTTCAGTCCTAGGCACACAAAGAGCAGTAAGCATAGAGTGTGAAAACTGAGTTTCCTTGAGAGCTGCTTGGAAGCCTGATGGTGTGTGAAGTTAGTGAGCCAAATGGAGTTGTTCTCCCACAAGAACCACTCGGCTGATCCTTCTTCAATATGCCCTTCACCAACATGCAGTGTTTCCTTGATTGAATTAGCTCTCACACCAATATTTGCGTCTAGAGCCTTTGCATTGAGGGCTATCTGAAAACGGCTGTGGCGCTGAAGTTGCCTGTGAATGTGGAGTTGGTGGCATGTGAAACCCGCATGTGGAGCATTCGTTTGTGTGGGATGCTGACCAAGCTTCATTTCAGTCCTAGGCACACAAAGAGCAGTAAGCATAGAGTGTGAAAACTGAGTTTCCTTGAGAGCTGCTTGGAAGCCTGATGGTGTGTGAAGTTAGTGAGCCAAATGGAGTTGTTCTCCCACAAGAACCACTCGGCTGATCCTTCTTCAATATGCCCTTCACCAACATGCAGTGTTTCCTTGATTGAATTAGCTCTCACACCAATATTTGCGTCTAGAGCCTTTGCATTGAGGGCTATCTGAAAACGGCTGTGGCGCTGAAGTTGCCTGTGAATGTGGAGTTGCTGGCATGTGAAACCCGCATGTGGAGCATTCGTTTGTGTGGGATGCTCTACCAGGTTGATTTCAGTCCTAGCCATACAAAGGGCACTAAGCATAGAGTGTGAAAACTGAGTTTCCTTGAGAGCTGCTTGGAAGCCTGATGGTGTGTGAAGTTAGTGAGCCAAAAGGAGTTGTTCTCCCACAAGAACCACTCTGCTGATCCTTCTTCAATATGCCCTTCACCAACAATCAGTGTTTCCTTGATTGAATTAGCTCTCACACCAATATTTGCGTCTAGAGCCTTTGCATTGAGGGCTATCTGTAAACGGCTGTGGCGCTGAAGTTGCCTGTGAATGTGGAGTTGGTGGCATGTGAAACCCGCATGTGGAGCATTCGTTTGTGTGGGATGCTCTACCAGGTTGATTTCAGTCCTAGCCATACAAAGGGCACTAAGCATAGAGTGTGAAAACTGAGTTTCCTTGAGAGCTGCTTGGAAGCCTGATGGTGTGTGAAGTTAGTGAGCCAAATGGAGTTGTTCTCCCACAAGAACCACTCGGCTGATCCTTCTTCAATATGCCCTTCACCAACATGCAGTGTTTCCTTGATTGAATTAGCTCTCACACCAATATTTGCGTCTAGAGCCTTTGCATTGAGCGCTATCTGAAAACGGCTGTGGCGCTGAAGTTGCCTGTGAATGTGGAGTTGGTGGCATGTGAAACCCGCATGTGGAGCATTCGTTTGTGTGGGATGCTCTACCAGGTTCATTTCAGTCCTAGCCATACAAAGGGCACTAAGCATAGAGTGTGAAGACTGAGTTTCCTTGAGAGCTGCTTGGAAGCCTGATGGTGTGTGAAGTTAGTGAGCCAAATGGAGTTGTTCTCCCACAAGAACCACTCGGCTGATCCTTCTTCAATATGCCCTTCACCAACATGCAGTGTTTCCTTGATTGAATTAGCTCTCACACCAATATTTGCGTCTAGAGCCTTTGCATTGAGGGCTATCTGAAAACGGCTGTGGCGCTGAAGTTGCCTGTGAATGTGGAGTTGGTGGCATGTGAAACCCGCATGTGGAGCATTTGTTTGTGTGGGATGCTGACCAAGCTTCATTTCAGTCCTAGGCACACAAAGAGCACTAAGCATAGAGTGTGAAAACTGAGTTTCCTTGAGAGCTGCTTGGAAGCCTGATGGTGTGTGAAGTTAGTGAGCCAAATGGAGTTGTTCTCCCACAAGATCCACTCGGCTGATTCTTCTTCAATATGCCCTTCACCAACATGCAGTGTTTCCTTGATTGAATTAGCTCTCACACCAATATTTGCGTCTAGAGCCTTTGCTTTGAGGGCTATCTGAAAACGGCTGTGGCGCTGAAGTTGCCTGTGAATGTGGAGTTGCTGGCATGTGAAACCCGCATGTGGAGCATTCGTTTGTGTGGGATGCTCTACCAGGTTCATTCCTAGATAATGCACTCAAAGGGCACTAAGCATAGAGTGTGAAAACTGAGTTTCCTTGAGAGCTGCTTGGAAGCCTGATGGTGTGTGAAGTTAGTGAGCCAAATGGAGTTGTTCTCCCACAAGAACCACTCGGCTGATCCTTCTTCAATATGCCCTTCACCAACATGCAGTGTTTCCTTGATTGAATTAGCTCTCACACCAATATTTGCGTCTAGATCCTTTGCATTGAGGGCTATCTGAAAACGGCTGTGGCGCTGAAGTTGCCTGTGAATGTGGAGTTGGTGGCATGTGAAACCCGCATGTGGAGCATTCGTTTGTGTGGGAAGCTGACCAAGCTTCATTTCAGTCCTAGGCACACAAAGAGCAGTAAGCATAGAGTGTGAAAACTGAGTTTCCTTGAGAGCTGCTTGGAAGCCTGATGGTGTGTGAAGTTAGTGAGCCAAATGGAGTTGTTCTCCCACAAGAACCACTCGGCTGATCCTTCTTCAATATGCCCTTCACCAACATGCAGTGTTTCCTTGATTGAATTAGCTCTCACACCAATATTTGCGTCTAGAGCCTTTGCATTGAGGGCTATCTGAAAACGGCTGTGGCGCTGAAGTTGCCTGTGAATGTGGAGTTGGTGGCATGTGAAACCCGCATGTGGAGCATTCGTTTGTGTGGGATGCTGACCAAGCTTCATTTCAGTCCTAGGCACACAAAGAGCAGTAAGCATAGAGTGTGAAAACTGAGTTTCCTTGAGAGCTGCTTGGAAGCCTGATGGTGTGTGAAGTTAGTGAGCCAAATGGAGTTGTTCTCCCACAAGAACCACTCGGCTGATCCTTCTTCAATATGCCCTTCACCAACATGCAGTGTTTCCTTGATTGAATTAGCTCTCACACCAATATTTGCGTCTAGAGCCTTTGCATTGAGGGCTATCTGAAAACGGCTGTGGCGCTGAAGTTGCCTGTGAATGTGGAGTTGCTGGCATGTGAAACCCGCATGTGGAGCATTCGTTTGTGTGGGATGCTCTACCAGGTTGATTTCAGTCCTAGCCATACAAAGGGCACTAAGCATAGAGTGTGAAAACTGAGTTTCCTTGAGAGCTGCTTGGAAGCCTGATGGTGTGTGAAGTTAGTGAGCCAAAAGGAGTTGTTCTCCCACAAGAACCACTCTGCTGATCCTTCTTCAATATGCCCTTCACCAACAATCAGTGTTTCCTTGATTGAATTAGCTCTCACACCAATATTTGCGTCTAGAGCCTTTGCATTGAGGGCTATCTGTAAACGGCTGTGGCGCTGAAGTTGCCTGTGAATGTGGAGTTGGTGGCATGTGAAACCCGCATGTGGAGCATTCGTTTGTGTGGGATGCTCTACCAGGTTGATTTCAGTCCTAGCCATACAAAGGGCACTAAGCATAGAGTGTGAAAACTGAGTTTCCTTGAGAGCTGCTTGGAAGCCTGATGGTGTGTGAAGTTAGTGAGCCAAATGGAGTTGTTCTCCCACAAGAACCACTCGGCTGATCCTTCTTCAATATGCCCTTCACCAACATGCAGTGTTTCCTTGATTGAATTAGCTCTCACACCAATATTTGCGTCTAGAGCCTTTGCATTGAGGGCTATCTGAAAACGGCTGTGGCGCTGAAGTTGCCTGTGAATGTGGAGTTGGTGGCATGTGAAACCCGCATGTGGAGCATTCGTTTGTGTGGGATGCTGACCAAGCTTCATTTCAGTCCTAGGCACACAAAGAGCAGTAAGCATAGAGTGTGAAAACTGAGTTTCCTTGAGAGCTGCTTGGAAGCCTGATGGTGTGTGAAGTTAGTGAGCCAAATGGAGTTGTTCTCCCACAAGAACCACTCGGCTGATCCTTCTTCAATATGCCCTTCACCAACATGCAGTGTTTCCTTGATTGAATTAGCTCTCACACCAATATTTGCGTCTAGAGCCTTTGCATTGAGGGCTATCTGAAAACGGCTGTGGCGCTGAAGTTGCCTGTGAATGTGGAGTTGGTGGCATGTGAAACCCGCATGTGGAGCATTCGTTTGTGTGGGATGCTGACCAAGCTTCATTTCAGTCCTAGGCACACAAAGAGCAGTAAGCATAGAGTGTGAAAACTGAGTTTCCTTGAGAGCTGCTTGGAAGCCTGATGGTGTGTGAAGTTAGTGAGCCAAATGGAGTTGTTCTCCCACAAGAACCACTCGGCTGATCCTTCTTCAATATGCCCTTCACCAACATGCAGTGTTTCCTTGATTGAATTAGCTCTCACACCAATATTTGCGTCTAGAGCCTTTGCATTGAGGGCTATCTGAAAACGGCTGTGGCGCTGAAGTTGCCTGTGAATGTGGAGTTGCTGGCATGTGAAACCCGCACGTGGAGCATTCGTTTGTGTGGGATGCTCTACCAGGTTCATTTCAGTCCTAGCCATACAAAGGGCACTAAGCATAGAGTGTGAAGACTGAGTTTCCTTGAGGGCTGCTTGGAAGCCTGATGGTGTGTGAAGTTAGTGAGCCAAATGGAGTTGTTCTCCCACAAGAACCACTCGGCTGATCCTTCTTCAATATGCCCTTCACCAACATGCAGTGTTTCCTTGATTGAATTAGCTCTCACACCAATATTTGCGTCTAGAGCCTTTGCATTGAGGGCTATCTGAAAACGGCTGTGGCGCTGAAGTTGCCTGTGAATGTGGAGTTGCTGGCATGTGAAACCCGCATGTGGAGCATTCGTTTGTGTGGGATGCTCTACCAGGTTCATTTCAGTCCTAGCCATACAAAGGGCACTAAGCATAGAGTGTGAAGACTGAGTTTCCTTGAGAGCTGCTTGGAAGCCTGATGGTGTGTGAAGTTAGTGAGCCAAATGGAGTTGTTCTCCCACAAGAACCACTCGGCTGATCCTTCTTCAATATGCCCTTCACCAACATGCAGTGTTTCCTTGATTGAATTAGCTCTCACACCAATATTTGCGTCTAGAGCCTTTGCATTGAGGGCTATCTGAAAACGGCTGTGGCGCTGAAGTTGCCTGTGAATGTGGAGTTGGTGGCATGTGAAACCCGCATGTGGAGCATTCGTTTGTGTGGGATGCTGACCAAGCTTCATTTCAGTCCTAGGCACACAAAGAGCACTAAGCATAGAGTGTGAAAACTGAGTTTCCTTGAGAGCTGCTTGGAAGCCTGATGGTGTGTGAAGTTAGTGAGCCAAATGGAGTTGTTCTCCCACAAGAACCACTCGGCTGATCCTTCTTCAATATGCCCTTCACGAACATGCAGTGTTTCCTTGATTGAATTAGCTCTCACACCAATATTTGCGTCTAGAGCCTTTGCATTGAGGGCTATCTGAAAACGGCTGTGGCGCTGAAGTTGCCTGTGAATGTGGAGTTGGTGGCATGTGAAACCCGCATGTGGAGCATTCGTTTGTGTGGGATGCTGACCAAGCTTCATTTCAGTCCTAGGCACACAAAGAGCAGTAAGCATAGAGTGTGAAAACTGAGTTTCCTTGAGAGCTGCTTGGAAGCCTGATGGTGTGTGAAGTTAGTGAGCCAAATGGAGTTGTTCTCCCACAAGAACCACTCGGCTGATCCTTCTTCAATATGCCCTTCACCAACATGCAGTGTTTCCTTGATTGAATTAGCTCTCACACCAATATTTGCGTCTAGAGCCTTTGCATTGAGGGCTATCTGAAAACGGCTGTGGCGCTGAAGTTGCCTGTGAATGTGGAGTTGCTGGCATGTGAAACCCGCATGTGGAGCATTCGTTTGTGTGGGATGCTCTACCAGGTTCATTTCAGTCCTAGCCATACAAAGGGCACTAAGCATAGAGTGTGAAGACTGAGTTTCCTTGAGGGCTGCTTGGAAGCCTGATGGTGTGTGAAGTTAGTGAGCCAAATGGAGTTGTTCTCCCACAAGAACCACTCGGCTGATCCTTCTTCAATATGCCCTTCACCAACATGCAGTGTTTCCTTGATTGAATTAGCTCTCACACCAATATTTGCGTCTAGAGCCTTTGCATTGAGGGCTATCTGAAAACGGCTGTGGCGCTGAAGTTGCCTGTGAATGTGGAGTTGGTGGCATGTGAAACCCGCATGTGGAGCATTCGTTTGTGTGGGATGCTCTACCAGGTTCATTTCAGTCCTAGCCATACAAAGGGCACTAAGCATAGAGTGTGAAGACTGAGTTTCCTTGAGGGCTGCTTGGAAGCCTGATGGTGTGTGAAGTTAGTGAGCCAAATGGAGTTGTTCTCCCACAAGAACCACTCGGCTGATCCTTCTTCAATATGCCCTTCACCAACATGCAGTGTTTCCTTGATTGAATTAGCTCTCACACCAATATTTGCGTCTAGAGCCTTTGCATTGAGGGCTATCTGAAAACGGCTGTGGCGCTGAAGTTGCCTGTGAATGTGGAGTTGGTGGCATGTGAAACCCGCATGTGGAGCATTCGTTTGTGTGGGATGCTGACCAAGCTTCATTTCAGTCCTAGGCACACAAAGAGCACTAAGCATAGAGTGTGAAAACTGAGTTTCCTTGAGAGCTGCTTGGAAGCCTGATGGTGTGTGAAGTTAGTGAGCCAAATGGAGTTGTTCTCCCACAAGAACCACTCGGCTGATCCTTCTTCAGTATGCCCTTCACCAACATGCAGTGTTTCCTTGATTGAATTAGCTCTCACACCAATATTTGCGTCTAGAGCCTTTGCATTGAGGGCTATCTGAAAACGGCTGTGGCGCTGAAGTTGCCTGTGAATGTGGAGTTGGTGGCATGTGAAACCCGCATGTGGAGCATTCGTTTGTGTGGGATGCTCTCCAAGCTTCATTTCAGTCCTAGCCATACAAAGGGCACTAAGCATAGAGTGTGAAAACTGAGTTTCCTTGAGAGCTGCTTGGAAGCCTGATGGTGTGTGAAGTTAGTGAGCCAAATGGAGTTGTTCTCCCACAAGAACCACTCGGCTGATCCTTCTTCAATATGCCCTTCACCAACATGCAGTGTTTCCTTGATTGAATTAGCTCTCACACCAATATTTGCGTCTAGAGCCTTTGCATTGAGGGCTATCTGAAAATGGCTGTGGCGCTGAAGTTGCCTGTGAATGTGGAGTTGGTGGCATGTGAAACCCGCATGTGGAGCATTCGTTTGTGTGGGATGCTCTACCAGGTTCATTTCAGTCCTAGCCATACAAAGGGCACTAAGCATAGAGTGTGAAGACTGAGTTTCCTTGAGAGATGCTTCGAAGCCTGATGGTGTGTGAAGTTAGTGAGCCAAATGGAGTTGTTCTCCCACAAGAACCACTCGGCTGATCCTTCTTCAATATGCCCTTCACCAACATGCAGTGTTTCCTTGATTGAATTAGCTCTCACACCAATATTTGCGTCTAGAGCCTTTGCTTTGAGGGCTATCTGAAAACGGCTGTGGCGCTGAAGTTGCCTGTGAATGTGGAGTTGCTGGCATGTGAAACCCGCATGTGGAGCATTCGTTTGTGTGGGATGCTCTACCAGGTTCATTCCTAGATAATGCACTCAAAGAGCAGTAAGCATAGAGTGTGAAAACTGAGTTTCCTTGAGAGCTGCTTGGAAGCCTGATGGTGTGTGAAGTTAGTGAGCCAAATGGAGTTGTTCTCCCAGAAGAACCACTAGGCTGATCCTTCTTCAATATGCCCTTCACCGACATGCAGTGTTTCCTTGATTGAATTAGCTCTCACACCAATATTTGCGTCTAGAGCCTTTGCATTGAGGGCTATCTGAAAACGGCTGTGGCGCTGAAGTTGCCTGTGAATGTGGAGTTGGTGGCATGTGAAACCCGCATGTGGAGCATTCGTTTGTGTGGGATGCTGACCAAGCTTCATTTCAGTCCTAGGCACACAAAGAGCAGTAAGCATAGAGTGTGAAAACTGAGTTTCCTTGAGAGCTGCTTGGAAGCCTGATGGTGTGTGAAGTTAGTGAGCCAAATGGAGTTGTTCTCCCACAAGAACCACTCGGCTGATCCTTCTTCAATATGCCCTTCACCAACATGCAGTGTTTCCTTGATTGAATTAGCTCTCACACCAATATTTGCGTCTAGATCCTTTGCATTGAGGGCTATCTGAAAACGGCTGTGGCGCTGAAGTTGCCTGTGAATGTGGAGTTGCTGGCATGTGAAACCCGCATGTGGAGCATTCGTTTGTGTGGGATGCTGACCAAGCTTCATTTCAGTCCTAGGCACACAAAGAGCAGTAAGCATAGAGTGTGAAAACTGAGTTTCCTTGAGAGCTGCTTGGAAGCCTGATGGTGTGTGAAGTTAGTGAGCCAAATGGAGTTGTTCTCCCACAAGAACCACTCGGCTGATCCTTCTTCAATATGCCCTTCACCAACATGCAGTGTTTCCTTGATTGAATTAGCTCTCACACCAATATTTGCGTCTAGAGCCTTTGCATTGAGGGCTATCTGAAAACGGCTGTGGCGCTGAAGTTGCCTGTGAATGTGGAGTTGGTGGCATGTGAAACCCGCATGTGGAGCATTCGTTTGTGTGGGATGCTGACCAAGCTTCATTTCAGTCCTAGGCACACAAAGAGCAGTAAGCATAGAGTGTGAAAACTGAGTTTCCTTGAGAGCTGCTTGGAAGCCTGATGGTGTGTGAAGTTAGTGAGCCAAATGGAGTTGTTCTCCCACAAGAACCACTCTGCTGATCCTTCTTCAATATGCCCTTCACCAACATGCAGTGTTTCCTTGATTGAATTAGCTCTCACACCAATATTTGCGTCTAGAGCCTTTGCATTGAGGGCTATCTGAAAACGGCTGTGGCGCTGAAGTTGCCTGTGAATGTGGAGTTGCTGGCATGTGAAACCCGCATGTGGAGCATTCGTTTGTGTGGGATGCTCTACCAGGTTCATTTCAGTCCTAGCCATACAAAGGGCACTAAGCATAGAGTGTGAAGACTGAGTTTCCTTGAGGGCTGCTTGGAAGCCTGATGGTGTGTGAAGTTAGTGAGCCAAATGGAGTTGTTCTCCCACAAGAACCACTCGGCTGATCCTTCTTCAATATGCCCTTCACCAACATGCAGTGTTTCCTTGATTGAATTAGCTCTCACACCAATATTTGCGTCTAGAGCCTTTGCATTGAGGGCTATCTGAAAACGGCTGTGGCGCTGAAGTTGCCTGTGAATGTGGAGTTGGTGGCATGTGAAACCCGCATGTGGAGCATTCGTTTGTGTGGGATGCTGACCAAGCTTCATTTCAGTCCTAGGCACACAAAGAGCACTAAGCATAGAGTGTGAAAACTGAGTTTCCTTGAGAGCTGCTTGGAAGCCTGATGGTGTGTGAAGTTAGTGAGCCAAATGGAGTTGTTCTCCCACAAGAACCACTCGGCTGATCCTTCTTCAGTATGCCCTTCACCAACATGCAGTGTTTCCTTGATTGAATTAGCTCTCACACCAATATTTGCGTCTAGAGCCTTTGCATTGAGGGCTATCTGAAAACGGCTGTGGCGCTGAAGTTGCCTGTGAATGTGGAGTTGGTGGCATGTGAAACCCGCATGTGGAGCATTCGTTTGTGTGGGATGCTCTCCAAGCTTCATTTCAGTCCTAGGCACTCAAAGGGCACTAAGCATAGAGTGTGAAAACTGAGTTTCCTTGAGAGCTGCTTGGAAGCCTGATGGTGTGTGAAGTTAGTGAGCCAAATGGAGTTGTTCTCCCACAAGAACCACTCGGCTGATCCTTCTTCAATATGCCCTTCACCAACATGCAGTGTTTCCTTGATTGAATTAGCTCTCACACCAATATTTGCGTCTAGAGCCTTTGCATTGAGGGCTATCTGAAAACGGCTGTGGCGCTGAAGTTGCCTGTGAATGTGGAGTTGGTGGCATGTGAAACCCGCATGTGGAGCATTCGTTTGTGTGGGATGCTCTACCAGGTTCATTTCAGTCCTAGCCATACAAAGGGCACTAAGCATAGAGTGTGAAGACTGAGTTTCCTTGAGAGCTGCTTGGAAGCCTGATGGTGTGTGAAGTTAGTGAGCCAAATGGAGTTGTTCTCCCACAAGAACCACTCGGCTGATCCTTCTTCAATATGCCCTTCACCAACATGCAGTGTTTCCTTGATTGAATTAGCTCTCACACCAATATTTGCGTCTAGAGCCTTTGCATTGAGGGCTATCTGAAAACGGCTGTGGCGCTGAAGTTGCCTGTGAATGTGGAGTTGGTGGCATGTGAAACCCGCATGTGGAGCATTCGTTTGTGTGGGATGCTCTACCAGGTTCATTCCTAGATAATGCACTCAAAGGGCACTAAGCATAGAGTGTGAAAACGGAGTTTCCTTGAGAGCTGCTTGGAAGCCTGATGGTGTGTGAAGTTAGTGAGCCAAATGGAGTTGTTCTCCCACAAGAACCACTCGGCTGATCCTTCTTCAATATGCCCTTCACCAACATGCAGTGTTTCCTTGATTGAATTAGCTCTCACACCAATATTTGCGTCTAGAGCCTTTGCATTGAGGGCTATCTGAAAATGGCTGTGGCGCTGAAGTTGCCTGTGAATGTGGAGTTGGTGGCATGTGAAACCCGCATGTGGAGCATTCGTTTGTGTGGGATGCTGACCAAGTTTCATTTCAGTCCTAGGCACACAAAGAGCACTAAGCATAGAGTGTGAAAACTGAGTTTCCTTGAGAGCTGCTTGGAAGCCTGATGGTGTTTGAAGTTAGTGAGCCAAATGGAGTTGTTCTCCCACAAGATCCACTCGGCTGATTCTTCTTCAATATGCCCTTCACCAACATGCAGTGTTTCCTTGATTGAATTAGCTCTCACACCAATATTTGCGTCTATAGCCTTTGCATTGAGGGCTATCTGAAAACGGCTGTGGCGCTGAAGTTGCCTGTGAATGTGGAGTTGCTGGCATGTGAAACCCGCATGTGGAGCATTCGTTTGTGTGGGATGCTCTACCAGGTTGATTTCAGTCCTAGCCATACAAAGGGCACTAAGCATAGAGTGTGAAAACTGAGTTTTCTTGAGAGCTGCTTGGAAGCCTGATGGTGTGTGAAGTTAGTGAGCCAAAAGGAGTTGTTCTCCCACAAGAACCACTCTGCTGATCCTTCTTCAATATGCCCTTCACCAACATGCAGTGTTTCCTTGATTGAATTAGCTCTCACACCAATATTTGCGTCTAGAGCCTTTGCATTGAGGGCTATCTGAAAACGGCTGTGGCGCTGAAGTTGCCTGTGAATGTGGAGTTGGTGGCATGTGAAACCCGCATGTGGAGCATTCGTTTGTGTGGGATGCTCTCCAAGCTTTATTTCAGTCCTAGCCATACAAAGGGCACTAAGCATAGAGTGTGAAAACTGAGTTTCCTTGAGAGCTGCTTGGAAGCCTGATGGTGTGTGAAATTAGTGAGCCAAAAGGAGTTGTTCTCGCACAAGAACCACTCGGCTGATCCTTCTTCAATATGCCCTTCACCAACATGCAGTGTTTCCTTGATTGAATTAGCTCTCACACCAATATTTGCGTCTAGAGCCTTTACATTGAGGGCTATCTGAAAACGGCTGTGGCGCTGAAGTTGCCTGTGAATGTGGAGTTGCTGGCATGTGAAACCCGCATGTGGAGCATTCGTTTGTGTGGGATGCTCTACCAGGTTCATTCCTAGATAATGCACTCAAAGGGCACTAAGCATAGAGTGTGAAAACTGAGTTTCCTTGAGAGCTGCTTGGAAGCCTGATGATGTGTGAAGTTAGTGAGCCAAATGGAGTTGTTCTCCCACAAGAACCTCTCGGCTGATCCTTCTTCAATATGCCCTTCACCAACATGCAGTGTTTCCTTGATTGAATTAGCTCTCACACCAATATTTGCGTCTAGAGCCTTTGCATTGAGGGCTATCTGTAAACGGCTGTGGCGCTGAAGTTGCCTGTGAATGTGGAGTTGGTGGCATGTGAAACCCGCATGTGGAGCATTCGTTTATGTGGGATGCTCTCCAAGCTTTATTTCAGTCCTAGCCATACAAAGGGCACTAAGCATAGAGTGTGAAAACTGAGTTTCCTTGAGAGCTGCTTGGAAGCCTGATGGTGTGTGAAGTTAGTGAGCCAAATGCATTTGTTTTCCCACAAGATCCACTCGGCTGATTCTTCTTCAATATGCCCTTCACCAACATGCAGTGTTTCCTTGATTGAATTAGCTCTCACACCAATATTTGCGTCTAGAGCCTTTGCATTGAGGGCTATCTGAAAACGGCTGTGGCGCTGAAGTTGCCTGTGAATGTGCAGTTGGTGGCATGTGAAACCCGCATGTGGAGCATTCGTTTGTGTGGGATGCTCTACCAGGTTCATTCCTAGATAATGCACTCAAAGAGCAGTAAGCATAGAGTGTGAAAACTGAGTTTCCTTGAGAGCTGCTTGGAAGCCTGATGGTGTGTGAAGTTAGTGAGCCAAATGGAGTTGTTCTCCCACAAGAACCACTCGGCTGATCCTTCTTCAATATGCCCTTCACCAACATGCAGTGTTTCCTTGATTGAATTAGCTCTCACACCAATATTTGCGTCTAGAGCCTTTGCATTGAAGGCTATCTGAAAACGGCTGTGGCGCTGAAGTTGCCTGTGAATGTGGAGTTGGTGGCATGTGAAACCCGCATGTGGAGCATTTGTTTGTGTGGGATGCTGACCAAGCTTCATTTCAGTCCTAGGCACACAAAGAGCAGTAAGCATAGAGTGTGAAAACTGAGTTTCCTTGAGAGCTGCTTGGAAGCCTGATGGTGTGTGAATTTAGTGAGCCAAAAGGAGTTGTTCTCCCACAAGAACCACTCTGCTGATCCTTCTTCAATATGCCCTTCACCAACATGCAGTGTTTCCTTGATTGAATTAGCTCTCACACCAATATTTGCGTCTAGAGCCTTTGCATTGAGGGCTATCTGAAAACGGCTGTGGCGCTGAAGTTGCCTGTGAATGTGGAGTTGGTGGCATGTGAAACCCGCATGTGGAGCATTCGTTTATGTGGGATGCTGACCAAGCTTCATTTCAGTCCTAGCCATAGAAAGGGCACTAAGCATAGAGTGTGAAAACTGAGTTTCCTTGAGAGCTGCTTGGAAGCCTGATGGTGTGTGAAGTTAGTGAGCCAAATGGAGTTGTTCTCCCACAAGAACCACTCTGATGATCCTTCTTCAATATGCCCTTCACCAACATGCAGTGTTTCCTTGATTGAATTAGCTCTCACACCAATATTTGCGTCTAGAGCCTTTGCATTGAGGGCTATCTGAAAACGGCTGTGGCGCTGAAGTTGCCTGTGAATGTGGAGTTGGTGGCATGTGAAACCCGCATGTGGAGCATTCGTTTGTGTGGGATGCTCTACCAGGTTGATTTCAGTCCTAGCCATACAAAGGGCACTAAGCATAGAGTGTGAAAACTGAGTTTCCTTGAGAGCTGCTTGGAAGCCTGATGGTGTGTGAAGTTAGTGAGCCAAAAGGAGTTGTTCTCCCACAAGAACCACTCTGCTGATCCTTCTTCAATATGCCCTTCACCAACAATCAGTGTTTCCTTGATTGAATTAGCTCTCACACCAATATTTGCGTCTAGAGCCTTTGCATTGAGGGCTATCTGAAAACGGCTGTGGCGCTGAAGTTGCCTGTGAATGTGGAGTTGGTGGCATGTGAAACCCGCATGTGGAGCATTCGTTTATGTGGGATGCTGACCAAGCTTTATTTCAGTCCTAGGCACTCAAAGGGCACTAAGCATAGAGTGTGAAAACTGAGTTTCCTTGAGAGCTGCTTGGAAGCCTGATGGTGTGTGAAGTTAGTGAGCCAAATGGAGTTGTTCTCCCACAAGAACCACTCGGCTGATCCTTCTTCAATATGCCCTTCACCAACATGCAGTGTTTCCTTGATTGAATTAGCTCTCACACCAATATTTGCGTCTAGAGCCTTTGCATTGAGGGCTATCTGAAAACGGCTGTGGCGCTGAAGTTGCCTGTGAATGTGGAGTTGCTGGCATGTGAAACCCGCATGTGGAGCATTCGTTTGTGTGGGATGCTCTACCAGGTTCATTTCAGTCCTAGCCATACAAAGGGCACTAAGCATAGAGTGTGAAGACTGAGTTTCCTTGAGAGCTGCTTGGAAGCCTGATGGTGTGTGAAGTTAGTGAGCCAAATGGAGTTGTTCTCCCACAAGAACCACTCGGCTGATCCTTCTTCAATATGCCCTTCACCAACATGCAGTGTTTCCTTGATTGAATTAGCTCTCACACCAATATTTGCGTCTAGAGCCTTTGCATTGAGGGCTATCTGAAAACGGCTGTGGCGCTGAAGTTGCCTGTGAATGTGGAGTTGGTGGCATGTGAAACCCGCATGTGGAACATTTGTTTGTGTGGGATGCTGACCAAGCTTCATTTCAGTCCTAGGCACACAAAGAGCACTAAGCATAGAGTGTGAAAACTGAGTTTCCTTGAGAGCTGCTTGGAAGCCTGATGGTGTGTGAAGTTAGTGAGCCAAATGGAGTTGTTCTCCCACAAGATCCACTCGGCTGATTCTTCTTCAATATGCCCTTCACCAACATGCAGTGTTTCCTTGATTGAATTAGCTCTCACACCAATATTTGCGTCTAGAGCCTTTGCTTTGAGGGCTATCTGAAAACGGCTGTGGCGCTGAAGTTGCCTGTGAATGTGGAGTTGGTGGCATGTGAAACCCGCATGTGGAGCATTCGTTTGTGTGGCATGCTCTACCAGGTTCATTTCAGTCCTAGCCATACAAAGGGCACTAAGCATAGAGTGTGAAAACTGAGTTTTCTTGAGAGCTGCTTGGAAGCCTGATGGTGTGTGAAGTTAGTGAGCCAAATGGAGTTGTTCTCCCACAAGAACCACTCGGCTGATCCTTCTTCAATATGCCCTTCACCAACATGCAGTGTTTCCTTGATTGAATTAGCTCTCACACCAATATTTGCGTCTAGAGCCTTTGCATTGAGGGCTATCTGAAAACGGCTGTGGCACTGAAGTTGCCTGTGAATGTGGAGTTGGTGGCATGTGAAACCCGCATGTGGAGCATTCGTTTGTGTGGGATGCTCTACCAGGTTCATTCCTAGATAATGCACTCAAAGGGCACTAAGCATAGAGTGTGAAAACTGAGTTTCCTTGAGAGCTGCTTGGAAGCCTGATGGCGTGTGAAGTTAGTGAGCCAAATGGAGTTGTTCTCCCACAAGAACCACTCGGCTGATCCTTCTTCAATATGCCCGTCACCAACATGCAGTGTTTCCTTGATTGAATTAGCTCTCACACCAATATTTGCGTCTAGAGCCTTTGCATTGAGGGCTATCTGAAAACGGCTGTGGCGCTGAAGTTGCCTGTGAATGTGGAGTTGGTGGCATGTGAAACCCGCATGTGGAACATTCGTTTGTGTGGGATGCTCTACCAGGTTCCTAGATAATGCACTCAAAGGGCACTAAGCATAGAGTGTGAAAACTGAGTTTCCTTGAGAGCTGCTTGGCAGCCTGATGGTGTGTGAAGTTAGTGAGCCAAATGGAGTTGTTCTCCCACAAGATCCACTCGGCTGATTTTTCTTCAATATGCCCTTCACCAACATGCAGTGTTTCCTTGATTGAATTAGCTCTCACACCAATATTTGCGTCTAGAGCCTTTGCATTGAGGGCTATCTGAAAACGGCTGTGGCGCTGAAGTTGCCTGTGAATGTGGAGTTGGTGGCATGTGAAACCCGCATGTGGAGCATTCGTTTGTGTGGGATGCTCTACCAGGTTCATTCCTAGATAATGCACTCAAAGAGCAGTAAGCATAGAGTGTGAAAACTGAGTTTCCTTGAGAGCTGCTTGGAAGCCTGATGGTGTGTGAAGTTAGTGAGCCAAATGGAGTTGTTCTCCCACAAGAACCACTCGGCTGATCCTTCTTCAATATGCCCTTCACCAACATGCAGTGTTTCCTTGATTGAATTAGCTCTCACACCAATATTTGCGTCTAGAGCCTTTGCATTGAGGGCTATCTGAAAACGGCTGTGGCGCTGAAGTTGCCTGTGAATGTGGTGTTGCTGGCATGTGAAACCCGCATGTGGAGCATTCGTTTGTGTGGGATGCTCTACCAGGTTCATTCCTAGATAATGCACTCAAAGGGCACTAACCATAGAGTGTGAAAACTGAGTTTCCTTGAGAGCTGCTTGGAAGCCTGATGGCGTGTGAAGTTAGTGAGCCAAATGGAGTTGTTCTCCCACAAGAACCACTCGGCTGATCCTTCTTCAATATGCCCTTCACCAACATGCAGTGTTTGCTTGATTGAATTAGCTCTCACACCAATATTTGCGTCTAGAGCCTTTGCATTGAGGGCTATCTGAAAACGGCTGTGGCGCTGAAGTTGCCTGTGAATGTGGAGTTGCTGGCATGTGAAACCCGCATGTGGAGCATTCGTTTGTGTGGGATGCTGACCAAGCTTCATTTCAGTCCTAGGCACACACAGAGCACTAAGCATAGAGTGTGAAAACTGAGTTTCCTTGAGAGCTGCTTGGAAGCCTGATGGTGTGTGAAGTTAGTGAGCCAAATGGAGTTGTTCTCCCACAAGATCCACTCGGCTGATTCTTCTTCAATATGCCCTTCAGCAACATGCAGTGTTTCCTTTATTGAATTAGCTCTCACACCAATATTTGCGTCTAGAGCCTTTGCATTGAGGGCTATCTGAAAACGGCTGTGGCGCTGAAGTTGCCTGTGAATGTGGAGTTGGTGGCATGTGAAACCCGCATGTGGAGCATTCGTTTGTGTGGGATGCTCTACCAGGTTCATTCCTAGATAATGCACTCAAAGGGCACTAAGCATAGAGTGTGAAAACTGAGTTTCCTTGAGAGCTGCTTGGAAGCCTGATGGTGTGTGAAGTTAGTGAGCCAAATGGAGTTGTTCTCCCACAAGATCCACTCGGCTGATTTTTCTTCAATATGCCCTTCACCAACATGCAGTGTTTCCTTGATTGAATTAGCTCTCACACCAATATTTGCGTCTAGAGCCTTTGCATTGAGGGCTATCTGAAAACGGCTGTGGCGCTGAAGTTGACTGTGAATGTGGAGTTGGTGGCATGTGAAACCCGCATGTGGAGCATTCGTTTGTGTGGGATGCTCTACCAGGTTCATTCCTAGATAATGCACTCAAAGAGCAGTAAGCATAGAGTGTGAAAACTGAGTTTCCTTCAGAGCTGCTAGGAAGCCTGATGGTGTGTGAAGTTAGTGAGCCAAATGGAGTTGTTCTCCCACAAGAACCACTCGGCTGATCCTTCTTCAATATGCCCTTCACCAACATGCAGTGTTTCCTTGATTGAATTAGCTCTCACACCAATATTTGCGTCTAGAGCCTTTGCATTGAGGGCTATCTGAAAACGGCTGTGGCGCTGAAGTTGCCTGTGAATGTGGTGTTGGTGGCATGTGAAACCCGCATGTGGAGCATTCGTTTGTGTGGGATGCTCTACCAGGTTCATTCCTAGATAATGCACTCAAAGGGCACTAAGCATAGAGTGTGAAAACTGAGTTTCCTTGAGAGCTGCTTGGAAGCCTGATGGCGTGTGAAGTTAGTGAGCCAAATGGAGTTGTTCTCCCACAAGAACCACTCGGCTGATCCTTCTTCAATATGCCCTTCACCAACATGCAGTGTTTCCTTGATTGAATTAGCTCTCACACCAATATTTGCGTCTAGAGCCTTTGCATTGAGGGCTATCTGAAAACGGCTGTGGCGCTGAAGTTGCCTGTGAATGTGGAGTTGGTGGCATGTGAAACCCGCATGTGGAGCATTCGTTTGTGTGGGATGCTGACCAAGCTTCATTTCAGTCCTAGGCACACACAGAGCACTAAGCATAGAGTGTGAAAACTGAGTTTCCTTGAGAGCTGCTTGGAAGCCTGATGGTGTGTGAAGTTAGTGAGCCAAATGGAGTTGTTCTCCCACAAGATCCACTCGGCTGATTCTTCTTCAATATGCCCTTCACCAACATGCAGTGTTTCCTTTATTGAATTAGCTCTCACACCAATATTTGCGTCTAGAGCCTTTGCATTGAGGGCTATCTGAAAACGGCTGTGGCGCTGAAGTTGCCTGTGAATGTGGAGTTGGTGGCATGTGAAACCCGCATGTGGAGCATGTGTTTGTGTGGGATGCTGACCAAGCTTCATTTCAGTCCTAGGTACACAAAGAGCACTAAGCATAGAGTGTGAAAACTGAGTTTCCTTGAGAGCTGCTTGGAAGCCTGATGGTGTGTGAAGTTAGTGAGCCAAATGGAGTTGTTCTCCCACAAGATCCACTCGGCTGATTTTTCTTCAATATGCCCTTCACCAACATGCAGTGTTTCCTTGATTGAATTAGCTCTCACACCAATATTTGCGTCTAGAGCCTTTGCATTGAGGGCTATCTGAAAACGGCTGTGGCGCTGAAGTTGCCTGTGAATGTGGAGTTGGTGGCATGTGAAACCCGCATGTGGAGCATTCGTTTGTGTGGGATGCTCTCCCAGGTTCATTCCTAGATAATGCACTCAAAGAGCAGTAAGCATAGAGTGTGAAAACTGAGTTTCCTTGAGAGCTGCTTGGAAGCCTGATGGTGTGTGAAGTTAGTGAGCCAAATGGAGTTGTTCTCCCACAAGAACCACTCGGCTGATCCTTCTTCAATATGCCCTTCACCAACATGCAGTGTTTCCTTGATTGAATTAGCTCTCACACCAATATTTGCGTCTAGAGCCTTTGCATTGAGGGCTATCTGAAAACGGCTGTGGCGCTGAAGTTGCCTGTGAATGTGGTGTTGGTGGCATGTGAAACCCGCATGTGGAGCATTCGTTTGTGTGGGATGCTCTACCAGGTTCATTCCTAGATAATGCACTCAAAGGGCACTAAACATAGAGTGTGAAAACTGAGTTTCCTTGAGAGCTGCTTGGAAGCCTGATGGCGTGTGAAGTTAGTGAGCCAAATGGAGTTGTTCTCCCACAAGAACCACTCGGCTGATCCTTCTTCAATATGCCCTTCACCAACATGCAGTGTTTCCTTGATTGAATTAGCTCTCACACCAATATTTGCGTCTAGAGCCTTTGCATTGAGGGCTATCTGAAAACGGCTGTGGCGCTGAAGTTGCCTGTGAATGTGGAGTTGGTGGCATGTGAAACCCGCATGTGGAGCATTCGTTTGTGTGGGATGCTCTCCAAGCTTCATTTCAGTCCTAGGCACACAAAGAGCACTAAGCATAGAGTGTGAAAACTGAGTTTCCTTGAGAGCTGCTTGGAAGCCTGATGGTGTGTGAAGTTAGTGAGCCAAATGGAGTTGTTCTCCCACAAGATCCACTCGGCTGATTCTTCTTCAATATGCCCTTCACCAACATGCAGTGTTTCCTTGATTGAATTAGCTCTCACACCAATATTTGCGTCTAGAGCCTTTGCATTGAGGGCTATCTGAAAACGGCTGTGGCGCTGAAGTTGCCTGTGAATGTGGAGTTGGTGGCATGTGAAACCCGCATGTGGAGCATTCGTTTGTGTGGGATGCTCTACCAGGTTCATTCCTAGATAATGCACTCAAAGGGCACTAAGCATAGAGTGTGAAAACTGAGTTTCCTTGAGAGCTGCTTGGAAGCCTGATGGTGTGTGAAGTTAGTGAGCCAAATGGAGTTGTTCTCCCACAAGAACCACTCGGCTGATCCTTCTTCAATATGCCCTTCACCAACATGCAGTGTTTCCTTGATTGAATTAGCTCTCACACCAATATTTGCGTCTAGAGCCTTTGCATTGAGGGCTATCTGAAAACGGCTGTGGCGCTGAAGTTGCCTGTGAATGTGGAGTGGGCGGCATGTGAAACCCGCATGTGGAGCATTCGTTTGTGTGGGATGCTCTACCAGGTTGATTTCAGTCCTAGCCATACAAAGGGCACTAAGCATAGAGTGTGAAAACTGAGTTTTCTTGAGAGCTGCTTGGAAGGCTGATGGTGTGTGAAGTTAGTGAGCCAAATGGAGTTGTTCTCCCACAAGAACCACTCGGCTGATTCTTCTTCAATATGCCCTTCACCAACATGCAGTTTTTCCTTGATTGAATTAGCTCTCACACCAATATTTGCGTCTAGAGCCTTTGCATTGAGGGCTATCTGAAAACGGCTGTGGCACTGAAGTTGCCTGTGAATGTGGTGTTGGTGGCATGTGAAACCCGCATGTGGAGCATTCGTTTGTGTGGGATGCTCTACCAGGTTCATTCCTAGATAATGCACTCAAAGGGCACTAAGCATAGAGTGTGAAAACTGAGTTTCCTTGAGAGCTGCTTGGAAGCCTGATGGCGTGTGAAGTTAGTGAGCCAAATGGAGTTGTTCTCCCACAAGAACCACTCGGCTGATCCTTCTTCAATATGCCCGTCACCAACATGCAGTGTTTCCTTGATTGAATTAGCTCTCACACCAATATTTGCGTCTAGAGCCTTTGCATTGAGGGCTATCTGAAAACAGCTGTGGCGCTGAAGTTGCCTGTGAATGTGGAGTTGGTGGCATGTGAAACCCGCATGTGGAGCATTCGTTTGTGTGGGATGCTGACCAAGCTTCATTTCAGTCCTAGGCACACACAGAGCACTAAGCATAGAGTGTGAAAACTGAGTTTCCTTGAGAGCTGCTTGGAAGCCTGATGGTGTGTGAAGTTAGTGAGCCAAATGGAGTTGTTCTCCCACAAGATCCACTCGGCTGATTCTTCTTCAATATGCCTTTCACCAACATGCAGTGTTTCCTTGATTGAATTAGCTCTCACACCAATATTTGCGTCTAGAGCCTTTGCATTGAGGGCTATCTGAAAACGGCTGTGGCGCTGAAGTTGACTGTGAATGTGGAGTTGGTGGCATGTGAAACCCGCATGTGGAGCATTCGTTTGTGTGGGATGCTCTACCAGGTTCATTCCTAGATAATGCACTCAAAGGGCACTAAGCATAGAGTGTGAAAACTGAGTTTCCTTGAGAGCTGCTTGGAAGCCTGATGGTGTGTGAAGTTAGTGAGCCAAATGGAGTTGTTCTCCCACAAGAACCACTCGGCTGATCCTTCTTCAATATGCCCTTCACCAACATGCAGTGTTTCCTTGATTGAATTAGCTCTCACACCAATATTTGCGTCTAGAGCCTTTGCATTGAGGGCTATCTGAAAACGGCTGTGGCGCTGAAGTTGCCTGTGAATGTGGAGTTGGTGGCATGTGAAACCCGCATGTGGAGCATTCGTTTGTGTGGGATGCTCTACCAGGTTCATTCCTAGATAATGCACTCAAAGAGCAGTAAGCATAGAGTGTGAAAACTGAGTTTCCTTGAGAGCTGCTTGGAAGCCTGATGGTGTGTGAAGTTAGTGAGCCAAATGGAGTTGTTCTCCCACAAGAACCACTCGGCTGATCCTTCTTCAATATGCCCTTCACCAACATGCAGTGTTTCCTTGATTGAATTAGCTCTCACACCAATATTTGCGTCTAGAGCCTTTGCATTGAGGGCTATCTGAAAACGGCTGTGGCGCTGAAGTTGCCTGTGAATGTGGTGTTGGTGGCATGTGAAACCCGCATGTGGAGCATTCGTTTGTGTGGGATGCTCTACCAGGTTCATTCCTAGATAATGCACTCAAAGGGCACTAAACATAGAGTGTGAAAACTGAGTTTCCTTGAGAGCTGCTTGGAAGCCTGATGGCGTGTGAAGTTAGTGAGCCAAATGGAGTTGTTCTCCCACAAGAACCACTCGGCTGATCCTTCTTCAATATGCCCTTCACCAACATGCAGTGTTTCCTTGATTGAATTAGCTCTCACACCAATATTTGCGTCTAGAGCCTTTGCATTGAGGGCTATCTGAAAACGGCTGTGGCGCTGAAGTTGCCTGTGAATGTGGAGTTGGTGGCATGTGAAACCCGCATGTGGAGCATTCGTTTGTGTGGGATGCTCTCCAAGCTTCATTTCAGTCCTAGGCACACAAAGAGCACTAAGCATAGAGTGTGAAAACTGAATTTCCTTGAGAGCTGCTTGGAAGCCTGATGGTGTGTGAAGTTAGTGAGCCAAAAGGAGTTGTTCTCCCACAAGAACCACTCTGCTGATCCGTCTTCAATATGCCCTTCACCAACATGCAGTGTTTCCTTGATTGAATTAGCTCTCACACCAATATTTGCGTCTAGAGCCTTTGCATTGAGGGCTATCTGAAAACGGCTGTGGCGCTGAAGTTGCCTGTGAATGTGGAGTTGGTGGCATGTGAAACCCGCATGTGGAGCATTCGTTTGTGTGGGATGCTCTACCAGGTTCATTCCTAGATAATGCACTCAAAGGGCACTAAGCATAGAGTGTGAAAACTGAGTTTCCTTGAGAGCTGCTTGGAAGCCTGATGGTGTGTGAAGTTAGTGAGCCAAATGGAGTTGTTCTCCCACAAGAACCACTCGGCTGATCCTTCTTCAATATGCCCTTCACCAACATGCAGTGTTTCCTTGATTCAATTAGCTCTCACACCAATATTTGCGTCTAGAGCCTTTGCATTGAGGGCTATCTGAAAACGGCTGTGGCGCTGAAGTTGCCTGTGAATGTGGAGTGGGCGGCATGTGAAACCCGCATGTGGAGCATTCGTTTGTGTGGGATGCTCTACCAGGTTCATTTCAGTCCTAGCCATACAAAGGGCACTAAGCATAGAGTGTGAAAACTGAGTTTTCTTGAGAGCTGCTTGGAAGCCTGATGGTGTGTGAAGTTAGTGAGCCAAATGGAGTTGTTCTCCCACAAGAACCACTCGGCTGATTCTTCTTCAATATGCCCTTCACCAACATGCAGTGTTTCCTTGATTGAATTAGCTCTCACACCAATATTTGCGTCTAGAGCCTTTGCATTGAGGGCTATCTGAAAACGGCTGTGGCACTGAAGTTGCCTGTGAATGTGGTGTTGGTGGCATGTGAAACCCGCATGTGGAGCATTCGTTTGTGTGGGATGCTCTACCAGGTTCATTGCTAGATAATGCACTCAAAGGGCACTAAGCATAGAGTGTGAAAACTGAGTTTCCTTGAGAGCTGCTTGGAAGCCTGATGGCGTGTGAAGTTAGTGAGCCAAATGGAGTTGTTCTCCCACAAGAACCACTCGGCTGATCCTTCTTCAATATGCCCTTCACCAACATGCAGTGTTTCCTTGATTGAATTAGCTCTCACACCAATATTTGCGTCTAGAGCCTTTGCATTGAGGGCTATCTGAAAACGGCTGTGGCGCTGAAGTTGACTGTGAATGTGGAGTTGGTGGCATGTGAAACCCGCATGTGGAGCATTCGTTTGTGTGGGATGCTGACCAAGCTTCATTTCAGTCCTAGGTACACAAAGAGCACTAAGCATAGAGTGTGAAAACTGAGTTTCCTTGAGAGCTGCTTGGAAGCCTGATGGTGTGTGAAGTTAGTGAGCCAAATGGAGTTGTTCTCCCACAAGATCCACTCGGCTGATCCTTCTTCAATATGCCCTTCACCAACATGCAGTGTTTCCTTGATTGAATTAGCTCTCACACCAATATTTGCGTCTAGAGCCTTTGCATTGAGGGCTATCTGAAAACGGCTGTGGCGCTGAAGTTGCCTGTGAATGTGGAGTTGGTGGCATGTGAAACCCGCATGTGGAGCATTCGTTTGTGTGGGATGCTCTACCAGGTCCATTCCTAGATAATGCACTCAAAGAGCAGTAAGCATAGAGTGTGAAAACTGAGTTTCCTTGAGAGCTGCTTGGAAGCCTGATGGTGTGTGAAGTTAGTGAGCCAAATGGAGTTGTTCTCCCACAAGAACCACTCGGCTGATCCTTCTTCAATATGCCCTTCACCAACATGCAGTGTTTCCTTGATTGAATTAGCTCTCACACCAATGTTTGCGTCTAGAGCCTTTGCATTGAGGGTATCTGAAAACGGCTGTGGCGCTGAAGTTGCCTGTGAATGTGGTGTTGGTGGCATGTGAAACCCGCATGTGGAGCATTCGTTTGTGTGGGATGCTCTACCAGGTTCATTCCTAGATAATGCACTCAAAGGGCACTAAACATAGAGTGTGAAAACTGAGTTTCCTTGAGAGCTGCTTGGAAGCCTGATGGCGTGTGAAGTTAGTGAGCCAAATGGAGTTGTTCTCCCACAAGAACCACTCGGCTGATCCTTCTTCAATATGCCCTTCACCAACATGCAGTGTTTCCTTGATTGAATTAGCTCTCACACCAATATTTGCGTCTAGAGCCTTTGCATTGAGGGCTATCTGAAAACGGCTGTGGCGCTGAAGTTGCCTGTGAATGTGGAGTTGGTGGCATGTGAAACCCGCATGTGGAGCATTCGTTTGTGTGGGATGCTCTACCAGGTTCATTCCTAGATAATGCACTCAAAGGGCACTAAGCATAGAGTGTGAAAACTGAGTTTCCTTGAGAGCTGCTTGGAAGCCTGATGGTGTGTGAAGTTAGTGAGCCAAATGGAGTTGTTCTCCCACAAGAACCACTCGGCTGATCCTTCTTCAATATGCCCTTCACCAACATGCAGTGTTTCCTTGATTGAATTAGCTCTCACCCCAATATTTGCGTCTAGAGTCTTTGCATTGAGGGCTATCTGAAAACGGCTGTGGCGCTGAAGTTGCCTGTGAATGTGGAGTTGGCGGCATGTGAAACCCGCATGTGGAGCATTCGTTTGTGTGGGATGCTGACCAAGCTTCATTTCAGTCCTAGGCACACAAAGAGCACTAAGCATAGAGTGTGAAAACTGAGTTTCCTTGAGAGCTGCTTGGAAGCCTGATGGTGTGTGAAGTTAGTGAGCCAAATGGAGTTGTTCTCCCACAAGAACCACTCTGCTGATTCGTCTTCAATATGCCCTTCACCAACCTGCAGTGTTTCCTTGATTGAATTAGCTCTCACACCAATATTTGCGTCTAGAGCCTTTGCATTGAGGGCTATCTGAAAACGGCTGTGGCGCTGAAGTTGCCTGTGAATGTGGAGTTGGTGGCATGTGAAACCCGCATGTGGAGCATTCGTTTGTGTGGGATGCTCTACCAGGTTCATTCCTAGATAATGCACTCAAAGAGCAGTAAGCATAGAGTGTGAAAACTGAGTTTCCTTGAGAGCTGCTTGGAAGCCTGATGGTGTGTGAAGTTAGTGAGCCAAATGGAGTTGTTCTCCCACAAGAACCACTCGGCTGATCCTTCTTCAATATGCCCTTCACCAACATGCAGTGTTTCCTTGATTGAATTAGCTCTCACACCAATATTTGCGTCTAGAGCCTTTGCATTGAGGGCTATCTGAAAACGGCTGTGGCGCTGAAGTTGCCTGTGAATGTGGTGTTGGTGGCATGTGAAACCCGCATGTGGAGCATTCGTTTGTGTGGGATGCTCTACCAGGTTCATTCCTAGATAATGCACTCAAAGGGCACTAAACATAGAGTGTGAAAACTGAGTTTCCTTGAGAGCTGCTTGGAAGCCTGATGGCGTGTGAAGTTAGTGAGCCAAATGGAGTTGTTCTCCCACAAGAACCACTCGGCTGATCCTTCTTCAATATGCCCTTCACCAACATGCAGTGTTTCCTTGATTGAATTAGCTCTCACACCAATATTTGCGTCTAGAGCCTTTGCATTGAGGGCTATCTGAAAACGGCTGTGGCGCTGAAGTTGCCTGTGAATGTGGAGTTGGTGGCATGTGAAACCCGCATGTGGAGCATTCGTTTGTGTGGGATGCTGACCAAGCTTCATTTCAGTCCTAGGCACACAAAGAGCACTAAGCATAGAGTGTGAAAACTGAGTTTCCTTGAGAGCTGCTTGGAAGCCTGATGGTGTGTGAAGTTAGTGAGCCAAATGGAGTTGTTCTCCCACAGGATCCACTCGGCTGATTCTTCTTCAATATGCCCTTCACCAACATGCAATGTTTCCTTGATTGAATTAGCTCTCACACCAATATTTGCGTCTAGAGCCTTTGCATTGAGGGCTATCTGAAAACGGCTGTGGCGCTGAAGTTGCATGTGTATGTGCAGTTGGTGGCATGTGAAACCCGCATGTGGAGCATTCGTTTGTGTGGGATGCTCTACCGGGTTCATTCCTAGATAATGCACACAAAGGGCACTAAGCATAGAGTGTGAAAACTGAGTTTCCTTGAGAGCTGCTTGGAAGCCTGATGGTGTGTGAAGTTAGTGAGCCAAATGGAGTTGTTCTCCCACAAGAACCACTCGGCTGATCCTTCTTCAATATGCCCTTCACCAACATGCAGTGTTTCCTTGATTGAATTAGCTCTCACACCAATATTTGCGTCTAGAGCCTTTGCATTAAGGGCTATCTGAAAATGGCTGTGGCGTTGAGGTTGCCTGTGAATGTGGAGTTGGTGGCATGTGAAACCCGCATGTGGAGCATTCGTTTGTGTGGGATGCTGACCAAGCTTCATTTCAGTCCTAGGCACACAAAGAGCAGTAAGCATAGAGTGTGAAAACTGAGTTTCCTTGAGAGCTGCTTGGAAGCCTGATGGTGTGTGAAGTTAGTGAGCCAAAAGGAGTTGTTCTCCCACAAGAACCACTCTGCTGATCCGTCTTCAATATGCCCTTCACCAACATGCAGTGTTTCCTTGATTGAATTAGCTCTCACACCAATATTTGCGTCTAGAGCCTTTGCATTGAGGGCTATCTGAAAACAGCTGTGGCGCTGAAGTTGCCTGTGAATGTGGAGTTGGTGGCATGTGAAACCCGCATGTGGAGCATTCGTTTGTGTGGGATGCTCTACCAGGTTCATTCCTAGATAATGCACTCAAAGGGCACTAAGCATAGAGTGTGAAAACTGAATTTCCTTGAGAGCTGCTTGGAAGCCTGATGGTGTGTGAAGTTAGTGAGCCAAATGGAGTTGTTCTCCCACAAGAACCTCTCGGCTGATCCTTCTTCAATATGCCCTTCACCAACATGCAGTGTTTCCTTGATTGAATTAGCTCTCACACCAATATTTGCGTCTAGAGCCTTTGCATTGAGGGCTATCTGTAAACGGCTGTGGCGCTGAAGTTGCCTGTGAATGTGGAGTTGGTGGCATGTGAAACCCGCATGTGGAGCATTCGTTTGTGTGGGATGCTCTACCAGGTTCATTTCAGTCCTAGCCATACAAAGGGCACTAAGCATAGAGTGTGAAAACTGAGTTTCCTTGAGAGCTGCTTGGAAGCCTGATGGTGTGTGAAGTTAGTGAGCCAAATGGAGTTGTTCTCCCACAAGAACCACTCTGCTGATTCGTCTTCAATATGCCCTTCACCAACATGCAGTGTTTCCTTGATTGAATTAGCTCTCACACCAATATTTGCGTCTAGAGCCTTTGCATTGAGGGCTATCTGAAAACGGCTGTGGCGCTGAAGTTGCCTGTGAATGTGGAGTTGGTGGCATGTGAAACCCGCATGTGGAGCATTCGTTTGTGTGGGATGCTCTACCAGGTTCATTCCTAGATAATGCACTCAAAGGGCACTAAGCATAGAGTGTGAAAACTGAGTTTCCTTGAGAGCTGCTTGGAAGCCTGATGGTGTGTGAAGTTAGTGAGCCAAATGGAGTTGTTCTCCCACAAGAACCTCTCGGCTGATCCTTCTTCAATATGCCCTTCACCAACATGCAGTGTTTCCTTGATTGAATTAGCTCTCACACCAATATTTGCGTCTAGAGCCTTTGCATTGAGGGCTATCTGAAAACGGCTGTGGCGCTGAAGTTGCCTGTGAATGTGGAGTTGGTGGCATGTGAAACCCGCATGTGGAGCATTCGTTTGTGTTGGATGCTCTACCAGGTTGATTTCAGTCCTAGCCATACAAAGGGCACTAAGCATAGAGTGTGAAAACTGAGTTTCCTTGAGAGCTGCTTGGAAGCCTGATGGTGTGTGAAGTTAGTGAGCCAAAAGGAGTTGTTCTCCCACAAGAACCACTCTGCTGATCCGTCTTCAATATGCCCTTCACCAACATGCAGTGTTTCCTTGATTGAATTAGCTCTCACACCAATATTTGCGTCTAGAGCCTTTGCATTGAGGGCTATCTGAAAACGGCTGTGGCGCTGAAGTTGCCTGTGAATGTGGAGTTGCTGGCATGTGAAACCCGCATGTGGAGCATTCGTTTGTGTGGGATGCTCTACCAGGTTCATTCCTAGATAATGCACTCAAAGGGCACTAAGCATAGAGTGTGAAAACTGAATTTCCTTGAGAGCTGCTTGGAAGCCTGATGGTGTGTGAAGTTAGTGAGCCAAATGGAGTTGTTCTCCCACAAGAACCTCTCGCTGATCCTTCTTCAATATGCCCTTCACCAACATGCAGTGTTTCCTTGATTGAATTAGCTCTCACACCAATATTTGCGTCTAGAGCCTTTGCATTGAGGGCTATCTGTAAACGGCTGTGGCGCTGAAGTTGCCTGAGAATGTGGAGTTGGTGGCATGTGAAACCCGCATGTGGAGCATTCGTTTGTGTGGGATGCTCTACCAGGTTCATTTCAGTCCTAGCCATACAAAGGGCACTAAGCATAGAGTGTGAAAACTGAGTTTCCTTGAGAGCTGCTTGGAAGCCTGATGGTGTGTGAAGTTTTAGTGAGCCAAAGGAGTTGTTCTCCACAAGAACCACTCGCTGATCCTTCTTCAATATGCCCTTCACCAACATGCAGTGTTTCCTTGATTGAATTAGCTCTCACACCAATATTTGCTTCTAGAGCCTTTGCATTGAGGCTATCTGAAAACGCTGTGGCGCTGAAGTTGCCTGTGAATGTGGAGTTGGTGGCATGTGAAACCCGCATGTGGAGCATTCGTTTGTGTGGGATGCTGACCAAGCTTCATTTCAGTCCTAGGCACACAAAGAGCACTAAGCATAGAGTGTGAAAACTGAGTTTCCTTGAGAGCTGCTTGGAAGCCTGATGGTGTGTGAAGTTAGTGAGCCAAATGGAGTTGTTCTCCACAAGAACCACTCGGCTGATCCTTCTTCAATATGCCCTTCACCAACATGCAGTGTTTCCTTGATTGAATTAGCTCTCACACCAATATTTGCGTCTAGAGCCTTTGCATTGAGGGCTATCTGAAAACGGCTGTGGCGCTGAAGTTGCCTGTGAATGTGGAGTTGCTGGCATGTGAAACCCGCATGTGGAGCATTCGTTTGTGTGGGATGCTCTACCAGGTTCATTCCTAGATAATGCACTCAAAGGCACTAAGCATAGAGTGTGAAAACTGAATTTCCTTGAGAGCTGCTTGGAAGCCTGATGGTGTGTGAAGTTAGTGAGCCAAATGGAGTTGTTCTCCCACAAGAACCTCTCGGCTGATCCTTCTTCAATATGCCCTTCACCAACATGCAGTGTTTCCTTGATTGAATTAGCTCTCACACCAATATTTGCGTCTGGAGCCTTTGCATTGAGGGCTATCTGTAAACGGCTGTGGCGCTGAAGTTGCCTGTGAATGTGGAGTTGGCGGCATGTGAAACCCGCATGTGGAGCATTCGTTTGTGTGGGATGCTCTACCAGGTTGATTTCAGTCTAGCCATACAAAGGGCACTAAGCATAGAGTGTGAAAACTGAGTTTCCTTGAGAGCTGCTTGGAAGCCTGATGGTGTGTGAAGTTAGTGAGCCAAAAGGAGTTGTTCTCAGACAAGAACCACTCTGCTGATCCTTCTTCAATATGCCCTTCACCAACATGCAGTGTTTCCTTGATTGAATTAGCTCTCACACCAATATTTGCGTCTAGAGCCTTTGCATTGAGGGCTATCTGAAAACGGCTGTGGCGCTGAAGTTGCTGTGAATGTGGAGTTGCTGATATGTGAAACCCGCATGTGGAGCATTCGTTTGTGTGGGATGCTCTACCAGGTTCATTCCTAGATAATGCACTCAAAGGGCACTAAGCATAGAGTGTGAAAACTGAGTTTCCTTGAGAGCTGCATGGAAGCCTGATGGTGTGTGAAGTTAGTGAGCAAATGGAGTTGTTCTCCCACAAGAACCACTCGGCTGATCCTTCTTCAATATGCCCTTCACCAACATGCAGTGTTCCTTGATTGAATTAGCTCTCACACCAATATTTGCGTCTAGAGCCTTTGCATTGAGGCCTATCCTGAAAACGGCTGTGGCGCTGAAGTTGCCTGTGAATGTGGAGTTGGTGGCATGTGAAACCCGCATGTGGAGCATTCGTTTGTGTGGGATGCTCTACCAGGTTCATTCCTAGATAATGCACTCAAAGGGCACTAAGCATAGAGTGTGAAAACTGAATTTCCTTGAGAGCTGCTTGGAAGCCTGATGGTGTGTGAAGTTAGTGAGCCAAATGGAGTTGTTCTCCCACAAGAACCTCTCAGCTGATCCTTCTTCAATATGCCCTTCACCAACATGCAGTGTTTCCTTGATTGAATTAGCTCTCACACCAATATTTTGCGTCTAGAGCCTTTGCATTGAGGGCTATCTGTAAACGGCTGTGGCGCTGAAGTTGCCTGTAAATGTGGAGTTGGTGGCATGTGAAACCCGCATGTGGAGCATTCGTTTGTGTGGGATGCTCTACCAGGTTGATTTCAGTCCGAGCCATACAAAGGGCACTAAGCATAGAGTGTGAAAACTGAGTTTCCTTGAGAGCTGCTTGGAAGCCTGATGGTGTGTGAAGTTAGTGAGCCAAAAGGAGTTGTTCTCCCACAAGAACCACTCTGCTGATCCGTCTTCAATATGCCCTTCACCAACATGCAGTGTTTCCTTGATTGAATTAGCTCTCACACCAATATTTGCGTCTAGAGCCTTTGCATTGAGGGCTATCTGAAAACGGCTGTGGCGCTGAAGTTGCCTGTGAATGTGGAGTTGGTGGCATGTGAAACCCGCATGTGGAGCATTCGTTTGTGTTGGATGCTCTACCAGGTTGATTTCAGTCCTAGCCATACAAAGGGCACTAAGCATAGAGTGTGAAAACTGAGTTTCCTTGAGAGCTGCTTGGAAGCCTGATGGTGTTGTGAAGTTATTGAGCCAAAAGGAGTTGTTCTCCCACAAGAACCACTCTGCTGATCCGTCTTCAATATGCCCTTCACCAACATGCAGTGTTTCCTTGATTGAATTAGCTCTCACACAAATATTTGCGTCTAGAGCCTTTGCATTGAGGGCTATCTGAAAACGGCTGTGGCGCTGAAGTTGCCTGTGAATGTGGAGTTGGTGGCATGTGAAACCCGCATGTGGAGCATTCGTTGTGTGTGATGCTCTACCAGGTTCATTCCTAGATAATGCACTCAAAGGGCACTAAGCATAGAGTGTGAAAACTGAGTTTCCTTGAGAGCTGCTTGGAAGCCTGATGGTGTGTGAAGTTAGTGAGCCAAATGGAGTTGTTCTCCCACAAGATCCACTCGGCTGATCCTTCTTCAATATGCCCTTCACCAACATGCAGTGTTTCTTGATTGAATTAGCTCTCACACCAATATTTGCGTCTAGAGCCTTTGCATTGAGGGCTATCTGAAAACGACTGTGGCGCTGAAGTTGCCTGTGAATGTGGAGTTGCTGGCATGTGAAACCCGCATGTGAGCATTCGTTTGTGTGGGATGCTCTACCAGGTTCATTCCTAGATAATGCACTCAAAGGGCACTAAGCATAGAGTGTGAAAACTGAGTTTCCTTTAGAGCTGCTTGGAAGCCTGATGGTGTGTGAAGTTAGTGAGCCAAATGAGTTGTTCTCCCACAAGAACCACTCGGCTGATCCTTCTTCAATATGCCCTTCACCAACATGCAGTGTTTCCTTGATTGAATTAGCTCTCACACCAATATTTGCGTCTAGAGCCTTTGCATTGAGGGCTATCTGAAAACGGCTGTGGCGCTGAAGTTGCCTGTGAATGTGGAGTTGGTGGCATGTGAAACCCGCATGTGGAGCATTCGTTTGTGTGGGATGCTCTACCAGGTTCATTCCTAGATAATGCACTCAAAGGGCACTAAGCATAGAGTGTGAAAACTGAGTTTCCTTGAGAGCTGCTTGGAAGCCTGATGGTGTGTGAAGTTAGTGAGCCAAATGGAGTTGTTCTCCCACAAGAACCTCTCGGCTGATCCTTCTCAATATGCCCTTCACCAACATGCAGTGTTTCCTTGATTGAATTAGCTCTCACACCAATATTTGCGTCTAGAGCCTTTGCATTGAGGGCTATCTGTAAACGGCTGTGGCGCTGAAGTTGCCTGTGAATGTGGAGTTGGTGGCATGTGAAACCCGCATGTGGAGCATTCGTTTCTGTGGGATGCTCTACCAGGTTGATTTCAGTCCTAGCCATACAAAGGGCACTAAGCATAGAGTGTGAAAACTGAGTTTCCTTGAGAGCTGCTTGGAAGCCTGATGGTGTGTGAAGTTAGTGCCAAATGGAGTTGTTCTCCCACAAGATCCACTCGGCTGATCCTTCTTCAATATGCCCTTCACCAACATGCAGTGTTTCCTTGATTGAATTAGCTCTCACACCAATATTTGCGTCTAGAGCCTTTGCATTAAGGGCTATCTGAAAACGACTGTGGCGCTGAAGTTGCCTGTGAATGTGGAGTTGTGGCATGTGAAACCCGCATGTGGAGCATTCGTTTGTGTGGGATGCTCTACCAGGTTCATTCCTAGATAATGCACTCAAAGGGCACTAAGCATAAGAGTGTGAAAACTGAGTTTCCTTGAGAGCTGCTTGGAAGCCTGATGGTGTGTGAAGTTAGTGAGCCAAATGGAGTTGTTCTCCCACAAGAACCACTCGGCTGATCCTTCTTCAATATGCCCTTCACCAACATGCAGTGTTTCCTTGATTGAATTAGCTCTCACACCAATATTTGCGTCTAGAGCCTTTGCATTGAGGGCTATCTGAAAACGGCTGTGGCGCTGAAGTTGCCTGTGAATGTGGAGTTGGTGGCATGTGAAACCGCATGTGGAGCATTCGTTTGTGTGGGATGCTCTACCAGGTTCATTCCTAGATAATGCACTCAAAGGGCACTAAGCATGGAGTGTGAAAACTGAGTTTCCTTGAGAGCTGCTTGGAAGCCTGATGGTGTGTGAAGTTAGTGAGCCAAAATGGAGTTGTTCTCCCACAAGAACCACTCGGCTGATCCTTCTTCAATATGCCCTTCACCAACATGCAGTGTTTCCTTGATTGAATTAGCTCTCACACCAATATTTGCGTCTAGAGCCTTTGCATTGAGGGCTATCTGAAAACGGCTGTGGCGCTGAAGTTGCCTGTGAATGTGGAGTTGCTGGCATGTGAAACCCGCATGTGGAGCATTCGTTTGTGTGGGATGCTCTACCAGGTTCATTCCTAGATAATGCACTCAAGGGCACTAAGCATAGAGTGTGAAAACTGAGTTTCCTTGAGAGCTGCTTGGAAGCCTGATGGTTGTGTGAAGTTAGTGAGCCAAATGGAGTTGTTCTCCCACAAGAACCTCTCGGCTGATCGTTCTTCAATATGCCCTTCACCAACATGCAGTGTTTCCTTGATTGAATTTGCTCTCACACCAATATTTGCGTCTAGAGCCTTTGCATTGAGGGCTATCTGAAAACGGCTGTGGCGTTGAAGTTGCCTGTGAATGTGGAGTTGGTGGCATGTGAAACCCGCATCTGGAGCATTCGTTTGTGTTGGATGCTCTACCAGGTTGATTTCAGTCCTAGCCATACAAAGGGCACTAAGCATAGAGTGTGAAAACTGAGTTTCCTTGAGAGCTGCTTGGAAGCCTGATGGTGTGTGAAGTTAGTGAGCCAAATGGAGTTGTTCTCCCACAAGAACCACTCTGCTGATCCTTCTTCAATATGCCCTTCACCAACATGCAGTGTTTCCTTGATTGAATTAGCTCTCACACCAATATTTGCGTCTAGAGCCTTTGCATTGAGGGCTATCTGAAAACGGCTGTGGCGCTGAAGTTGCCTGTGAATGTGGAGTTGGTGGCATGTGAAACCCGCATGTGGAGCATTCGTTTGTGTGGGATGCTCTACCAGGTTCATTCCTAGATAATGCACTCAAAGGGCACTAAGCATAGAGTGTGAAAACTGAGTTTCCTTGAGAGCTGCTTGGAAGCCTGATGGTGTGTGAAGTTAGTGAGCCAAATGGAGTTGTTCTCCCACAAGAACCACTCGGCTGATCCTTCTTCAATATGCCCTTCACCAACATGCAGTGTTTCCTTGATTGAATTAGCTCTCACACCAATATTTGCGTCTAGAGCCTTTGCATTGAGGGCTATCTGAAAACGGCTGTGGCTCTGAAGTTGCCTGTGAATGTGGAGTTGGTGGCATGTGAAACCCGCATGTGGAGCATTCGTTTGTGTGGGATGCTCTACCAGGTTCATTCCTAGATAATGCACTCAAAGGGCACTAAGCATAGAGTGTGAAAACTGAATTTCCTTGAGAGCTGCTTGGAAGCCTGATGGTGTGTGAAGTTAGTGAGCCAAATGGAGTTGTTCTCCCACAAGAACCTCTCGGCTGATCCTTCTTCAATATGCCCTTCACCAACATGCAGTGTTTCCTTGATTGAATTAGCTCTCACACCAATATTTGCGTGTAGAGCCTTAGCATTGAGGGCTATCTGTAAACGGCTGTGGCGCTGAAGTTGCCTGTGAATGTGGAGTTGGTGGCATGTGAAACCCGCATGTGGAGCATTCGTTTGTGTGGATGCTCTACCAGGTTGATTTCAGTCCTAGCCATACAAAGGGCATTAAGCATAGAGTGTGAAAACTGAGTTTCCTTGAGAGCTGCTTGGAAGCCTGATGGTGTGTGAAGTTAGTGAGCCAAAAGGAGTTGTTCTCCACAAGAACCACTCGGCTGATCCTTCTTCAATATGCCCTTCACCAACATGCAGTGTTTCCTTGATTGAATTAGCTCTCACACCAATATTTGCGTCTAGAGCCTTTGCTTTGGAGGGCTATCTGAAAACGGCTGTGGCGCTGAAGTTGCCTGTGAATGTGGAGTTGGTGGCATGTGAAACCCGCATGTGGAGCATTCGTTTGTGTGGGATGCTCTACCAGGTTCATTCCTAGATAATGCACTCAAAGGGCACTAAGCATAGAGTGTGAAAACTGAGTTTTCTTGAGAGCTGCTTGAAGCCTGATGGTGTGTGAAGTAGTGAGCCAAATGGAGTTGTTCTCCCACAAGAACCACTCTGCTGATCCGTCTTCAATATGCCCTTCACGAACATGCAGTGTTTCCTTGATTGAATTAGCTCTCACACCAATATTTGCGTCTAGAGCCTTTGCATTGAGGGCTATCTGAAAACGGCTGTGGCGCTGAAGTTGCCTGTGAATGTGGAGTGGTGGCATGTGAAACCCGCATGTGGAGCATTCGTTTGTGTGGGATGCTGACCAAGCTTCATTTCAGTCTATAGGCACACAAAGGGCACTAAGCATAGAGTGTGAAAACTGAGTTTCCTTGAGAGCTGCTTGGAAGCCTGATGGTGTGTGAAGTTAGTGAGCCAAATGGAGTTGTTCTCTCCACAAGATCCACTCGCTGATCCTTCTTCAATATGCCCTTCACCAACATGCAGTGTTTTCTTGATTGAATTAGCTCTCACACCAATATTTGCGTCTAGAGCCTTTGCAGTGAGGGTCTATCTGAAAACGACTGTGGCGCTGAAGTTGCCTGTGAATGTGGAGTTGGTGGCATGTGAAACCCGCATGTGGAGCATTCGTTTGTGTGGGATGCTCTACAGGTTCATTCCTAGATAATGCACTCAAAGGGCACTAAGCATAGAGTGTGAAAACTGAGTTTCCTTGAGAGCTGCTTGGAAGCCTGATGGTGTGTGAAGTTAGTGAGCCAAATGGAGTTGTTCTCCCACAAGAACCACTCGGCTGATCCTTCTTCAATATGCCCTTCACCAACATTGCAGTGTTTCCTTGATTGAATTAGCTCTCACACCAATATTTGCGTCTAGAGCCTTTGCATTGAGGGCTATCTGAAAACGGCTGTGGCGCTGAAGTTGCCTGTGAATGTGGAGTTGGTGGCATGTGAAACCCGCATGTGGAGCATTCGTTTGTGTGGGATGCTCTACCAGGTTCATTTCAGTCCTAGCCATACAAAGGGCACTAAGCATAGAGTGTGAAAACTGAGTTTCCTTGAGAGCTGCTTGGAAGCCTGATGGTGTGTGAAGTTAGTGAGCCAAATGGAGTTGTTCTCCCACAAGAACCACTCGGCTGATCCTTCTTCAATATGCCCTTCACCAACATGCAGTGTTTCCTTGATTGAATTAGCTCTCACACCAATATTTGCGTCTAGAGCCTTTGCATTGAGGGCTATCTGAAAACGGCTGTGGCGCTGAAGTTGCCTGTGAATGTGGAGTTGGTGGCATGTGAAACCCGCATGTGGAGCATTCGTTTGTGTGGATGCTCTACCAGGTTCATTCCTAGATAATGCACTCAAAGGGCACTAAGCATAGAGTGTGAAAACTGAATTTCCTTGAGAGCTGCTTGGAAGCCTGATGGTGTGTGAAGTTAGTGAGCAAATGGAGTTGTTCTCCCACAAGAACCACTCGGCTGATCCTTCTTCAATATGCCCTTCACCAACATGCAGTGTTTCCTTGATTGAATTAGCTCTCACACCATATTTGCGTCTAGAGCCTTTGCATTGAGGGCTATCTGTAAACGGCTGTGGCGCTGAAGTTGCCTGTGAATGTGGAGTTGCTGGCATGTGAAACCCGCATGTGGAGCATTCGTTTGTGTGGGATGCTCTACCAGGTGATTTCAGTCCTAGCCATACAAAGGGCACTAAGCATGAGTGTGAAAACTGAGTTTCCTTGAGAGCTGCTTGGAAGCCTGATGGTGTGTGAAGTTAGTGAGCAAAAGGAGTTGTTCTCCCACAAGAACCACTCTGCTGATCCGTCTTCAATATGCCCCTTCACCAACATGCAGTGTTTCCTTGATTGAATTAGCTCTCACACCAATATTTGCGTCTAGAGCTTTGCATTGAGGGCTATCTGAAAACGGCTGTGGCGCTGAAGTTGCCTGTGAATGTGGAGTTGCTGGCATGTGAAACCCGCATGTGGAGCATTCGTTGTGTGGGATGCTGACCAAGCTTCATTTCAGTCCTAGGAACTCAAAGGGCACTAAGCATAGAGTGTGAAACCTGAGTTTCCCTTGAGAGCTGCTTGGAAGCCTGATGGTGTGTGAAGTTAGTGAGCCAAATGGAGTTGTTCTCCCACAAGAACCACTCGGCTGATCCTTCTTCAATATGCCCTTCACCAACATGCAGTGTTTCCTTGATTGAATTAGCTCTCACACCAATATTTGCGTCTAGAGCCTTGCATTGAGGGCTATCTGAAAACGGCTGTGGCGCTGAAGTTGCCTGTGAATGTGGAGTTGGTGGCATGTGAAACCCGCATGTGGAGCATTCGTTTGTGTGGGATGCTCTACCAGGTTCATTCCTAGATAATGCACTCAAAGGGCACTAAGCATAGAGTGTGAAAACTGAATTCCTTGAGAGCTGCTTGGAAGCCTGATGGTGTGTGAAGTTAGTGAGCCAAATGGAGTTGTTCTCCCACAAGAACCACTCGGCTGATCCTTCTTCAATATGCCCTTCACCAACATGCAGTGTTTCCTTGATTGAATTAGCTCTCACACCAATATTTGCGTCTAGAGCCTTTGCATTGAGGGCTATCTGTAAACGGCTGTGGCGCTGAAGTTGCCTGTGAATGTGGAGTTGCTGGCATGTGAAACCCGCATGTGGAGCATTCGTTTGTGTGGGATGCTCTACCAGGTTGATTTCAGTCCTAGCCATACAAAGGGCACTAAGCATAGAGTGTGAAAACTGAGTTTCCTTGAGAGCTGCTTGGAAGCCTGATGGTGTGTGAAGTTAGTGAGCCAAAAGAGTTGTTCTCCCACAAGAACCACTCTGCTGATCCGTCTTCAATATGCCCTTCACCAACATGCAGTGTTTCCTTGATTGAATTAGCTCTCACACCAATATTTGCGTCTAGAGCCTTTGCATTGAGGGCTATCTGAAAACGGCTGTGGCGCTGAAGTTGCCTGTGAATGTGGAGTTGCTGGCATGTGAAACCCGCATGTGGAGCATTCGTTTGTGTGGGATGCTGACCAAGCTTCATTTCAGTCCTAGGAACTCAAAGGGCACTAAGCATAGAGTGTGAAACCTGAGTTTCCTTGAGAGCTGCTTGGAAGCCTGATGGTGTGTGAAGTTAGTGAGCCAAAAGGAGTTGTTCTCCCACAAGAACCACTCTGCTGATCCGTCTTCAATATGCCCTTCACCAACATGCAGTGTTTCCTTGATTGAATTAGCTCTCACACCAATATTTGCGTCTAGAGCCTTTGCATTGAGGGCTATCTGAAACGGCTGTGGCGCTGAAGTTGCCTGTGAATGTGGAGTTGGTGGCATGTGAAACCCGCATGTGGAGCATTCGTTGTGTGTGGGATAGCACTACAGGTTCATTCCTAGATAATGCACTCAAAGGGCACTAAGCATAGAGTGTGAAAACTGAGTTTTCTTGAGAGCTGCTTGGAAGCCTGATGGTGTGTGAAGTTAGTGAGCCAAATGGAGTTGTTCTCCCACAAGAACCACTCTGCTGATCCGTCTTCAATATGCCCTTCACGAACATGCAGTGTTTCCTTGATTGAATTAGCTCTCACACCAATATTTGCGTCTAGAGCCTTTGCATTGAGGGCTATCTGAAAACGACTGTGCGCTGAAGTTGCCTGTGAATGTGGAGTTGGTGGCATGTGAAACCCGCATGTGGAGCATTCGTTTGTGTGGGATGCTCTACCAGGTTCATTCCTAGATAATGCACTCAAAGGGCACTAAGCATAGAGTGTGAAAACTGAGTTTCCTTGAGAGCTGCTTGGAAGCCTGATGGTGTGTGAAGTTAGTGAGCCAAATGGAGTTGTTCTCCCACAAGAACCACTCGGCTGATCCTTCTTCAATATGCCCTTCACCAACATGCAGTGTTCCTTGATTGAATTAGCTCTCACACCAATATTTGCGTCTAGAGCCTTTGCATTGAGGGCTATCTGAAACGGCTGTGCGCTGAAGTTGCCTGTGAATGTGGAGTTGGTGGCATGTGAAACCCGCATGTGGAGCATTCGTTTGTGTGGGATGCTCTACCAGGTTCATTTCAGTCCTAGCCATACAAAGGGCACTAAGCATAGAGTGTGAAGACTGAGTTTCCTTGAGAGCTGCTTGGAAGCCTGATGGTGTGTGAAGTTAGTGAGCCAAATGGAGTTGTTCTCCCACAAGAACCACTCGGCTGATCCTTCTTCAATATGCCCTTCACCAACATGCAGTGTTTCCTTGATTGAATTAGCTCTCACACCAATATTTGCGTCTAGAGCCTTTGCATTGAGGGCTATCTGAAAACGGCTGTGGCGCTGAGTTGCCTGTGAATGTGGAGTTGGTGGCATGTGAAACCCGCATGTGGAGCATTCGTTTGTGTGGATGCTCTACCAGGTTCATTCCTAGATAATGCACTCAAAGGGCACTAAGCATAGAGTGTGAAAACTGAATTTCTTGAGAGCTGCTTGGAAGCCTGATGGTGTGTGAAGTTAGTGAGCCAAATGGAGTTGTTCTCCCACAAGAACCACTCGGCTGATCCTTCTTCAATATGCCCTTCACCAACATGCAGTGTTTCCTTGATTGAATTAGCTCTCACACCAATATTTGCGTCTAGAGCCTTTGCATTGAGGGCTATCTGTAAACGGCTGTGGCGCTGAAGTTGCCTGTGAATGTGGAGTTGCTCATGTGAAACCCGCATGTGGAGCATTCGTTTGTGTGGGATGCTCTACCAGGTTGATTTCAGTCCTAGCCATACAAAGGGCACTAAGCATAGAGTGTTGAAAACTGAGTTTCCTTGAGAGCTGCTTGGAAGCCTGATGGTGTGTGAAGTTAGTGAGCCAAAAGGAGTTGTTTCTCCACAAGAACCACTCTGCTGATCCGTCTTCAATATGCCCTTCACCAACATGCAGTGTTTCCTTGATTGAATTAGCTCTCACACAATATTTGCGTCTAGAGCCTTTGCATTGAGGGCTATCTGAAAACGGCTGTGGCGCTGAAGTTGCCTGTGAATGTGGAGTTGGTGGCATGTGAAACCCGCATGTGGAGCATTCGTTTGTGTGGGATGCTGACCAAGCTTCATTTCAGTCCTAGGAACTCAAAGGGCACTAAGCATAGAGTGTGAAAACTGAGTTTCCTTGAGAGCTGCTTGGAAGCCTGATGGTGTGTGAAGTTAGTGAGCCAAATGGAGTTGTTCTCAAACAAGATCCACTCGGCTGATCCTTCTTCATTATGCCCTTCACCAACATGCAGTGTTTCCTTGATTGAATTAGCTCTCACACCAATATTTGCGTCTAGAGCCTTTGCATTGAGGGCTATCTGAAAACGACTGTGGCGCTGAAGTTGCCTGTGAATGTGGAGTTGCTGGCATGTGAAACCCGCATGTGGAGCATTCGTTTGTGTGGGATGCTCTACCAGGTTCATTCCTAGATAATGCACTCAAATGGCACTAAGCATAGAGTGTTGAAAACTGAGTTTCCTTGAGAGCTGCTTGGAAGCCTGATGGTGTGTGAAGTTAGTGAGCCAAATGGAGTTGTTCTCCCACAAGAACCACTCGGCTGATCCTTCTTCAATATGCCCTTCATCAACATGCAGTGTTTCCTTGATTGAATTAGCTCTCACACCAATATTTGCGTCTAGCGCCTTTGCATTGAGGGCTATCTGAAAACGGCTGTGGCGCTGAAGTTGCCTGTGAATGTGGAGTTGCTGGCATGTGAAACCCGCATGTGGAGCATTCGTTTATGTGGGATGCTCTACAAGCTTCATTTCAGTCCTAGGCACACAAAGAGCAGTAAGCAAAGAGTGTGAAAACTGAGTTTCCTTGAGAGCTGCTTGGAAGCCTGATGGGTGTGTGAAGTTAGTGAGCCAAATGGAGTTGTTCTCCACAAGAACCACTCGGCTGATCCTTCTTCAATATGCCCTTCACCAACATGCAGTGTTTCCTTGATTGAATTAGCTCTCACACCAATATTTGCCGTCTAGAGCCTTTGCATTGAGGGCTATCTGAAAACGGCGGTGGCGCTGAAGTTGCCTGTGAATGTGGAGTTGGTGGCATTGTGAAACCCGCATGTGGAGCATTCGTTTCTGTGGGATGCTCTACCAGGTTGATTTCAGTCCTAGCCATACAAAGGGCACTAAGCATAGAGTGTGAAAACTGAGTTTCCTTGAGAGCTGCTTGGAAGCCTGATGGTGTGTGAAGTTAGTGAGCCAAATGGAGTTGTTCTCCCACAAGAACCACTCGGCTGATCCTTCTTCAATATGCCCTTCATCAACATGCAGTGTTTCCTTGATTGAATTAGCTCTCACTCCAATATTTGCGTCTAGAGCCTTTGCATTGAGGGCTATCTGGAAAACGGCTGTGGCGCTGAAGTTGCCTGTGAATGTGGAGTTGGTGGCATGTGAAACCCGCATGTGGAGCATTCGTTTATGTGGGATGCTCTACAAGCTTCATTTCAGTCCTAGGCACTCAAAGGGCACTAAGCATAGAGTGTGAAAACTGAGTTTCCTTGAGAGCTGCTTGGAAGCCTGATGGTGTGTGAAGTTAGTGAGCCAAATGGAGTTGTTCTCCCACAAGAACCACTCGGCTGATCCTTCTTCAATATGCCCTTCACAACATGCAGTGTTTCCTTGATTGAATTAGCTCTCACACCAATATTTGCGTCTAGAGCCTTTGCATTGAGGGCTATCTGAAAACGGCTGTGGCGCTGAAGTTGCCTGTGAATGTGGAGTTGGTGGCATGTGAAACCCGCATGTGGAGCATTCGTTTGTGTGGGATGCTCTACCAGGTTCATTCCTAGATAATGCACTCAAGGGCACTAAGCATAGAGTGTGAAAACTGAATTTCCTTGAGAGCTGCTTGGAAGCCTGATGGTGTGTGAAGTTAGTGAGCCAAATGGAGTTGTTCTCCCACAAGAACCACTCTGCTGATCCTTCTTCAATATGCCCTTCACCAACATGCAGTGTTTCCTTGATTGAATTAGCTCTCACACCAATATTTGCGTCTAGAGCCTTTGCATTGAGGGCTATTCTGAAAACGGCTGTGGCGCTGAAGTTGCCTGTGAATGTGGAGTTGGTGGCATGTGAAACCCGCATGTGGAGCATTCGTTTCTGTGGGATGCTCTACCAGGTTGATTTCAGTCCTAGCCATACAAAGGGCACTAAGCATAGAGTGTGAAAACTGAGTTTCCTTGAGAGCTGCTTGGAAGCCTGATGGTGTGTGAAGTTAGTGAGCCAAATAGAGTTGTTCTCCCACAAGATCCCCTCGGCTGATCCTTCTTCAATATGCCCTTCACCAACATGCAGTGTTTCCTTGATTGAATTAGCTCTCACACCAATATTTGCGTCTAGAGCCTTTGCATTGAGGGCTATCTGAAAACGGCTGTGGCGCTGAAGTTGCCTGTGAATGTGGAGTTGGTGGCATGTGAAACCCGCATGTGGAGCATTCGTTTGTGTGGGATGCTCTACAAGCTTCATTTCAGTCCTAGCCATACAAAGGGCACTAAGCATAGAGTGTGAAAACTGAGTTTCCTTGAGAGCTGCTTGGAAGCCTGATGGTGTGTGAAGTTAGTGAGCCAATGGAGTTGTTCTCCCACAAGAACCACTCGGCTGATCCTTCTTCAATATGCCCTTCACCAACATGCAGTGTTTCCCTTGATTGAATTAGCTCTCACACCAATATTTGCGTCTAGAGCCTTTGCATTGAGGGCTATCTGAAAACGGCTGTGGCGCTGAAGTTGCCTGTGAATGTGAGTTGCTGGCATGTGAAACCCGCATGTGGAGCATTCGTTTGTGTGGGGATGCTGACCAAGCCTTCATTTCAGACATAGGCACACAAAGGGGCAGTAAGCATAGAGTGTGAAAACTGAGTTTTCCTTGAGAGCTGCTTGGAAACCTGATGGTGTGTGAAGTTAGTGAGCCAAATGGAGTTGTTCTTCCCACAAGAACCACTCGGCTGATCCTTCTTCAATATGCCCTTCACCAACATGCAGTGTTTCCTTGATTGAATTAGCTCTCACACCAATATTTGCGTCTAGAGCCTTTGCATTGAGGGCTATCTGAAAACGGCTGTGGCGCTGAAAGTTGCCTGTGAATGTGGTGTTGGTGGCATGTGAAACCCGCATGTGGAGCATTCGTTGTGTGGGGATGCTCTACCAGGGTTCATTCCTAGATAATGCACTCAAAGGGCACTAAGCATAGAGTGTGAAAACTGAGTTTCCTTGAGAGCTGCTTGGAAGCCAGATGGCGTGTGAAGTTAGTGAGCCAAATGGAGTTGTTCTCCCACAAGAACCACTCGGCTGATCCTTCTTCAATATGCCCTTCACCAACATGCAGTGTTTCCTGATTGAATTAGCTCTCACACCAATATTTGCGTCTAGAGCCTTTGCATTGAGGGCTATCTGAAAGATGGGCTGTGGCGCTGAAGTTGCCTGTGAATGTGGAAGTTTGGTGGCATGTGAAACCCGCATGTGGAGCATTCGTTTCTGTGGGATGCTCTACCAGGTTGATTTCAGTCCTAGCCATACAAAGGGCACTAAGCATAGGAGTGTGAAAACTGAGTTTCCTTGAGAGCTGCTTGGAAGCCTGATGGTGTGTGAAGTTAGTGAGCCAAAAGGAGTTGTTCTCCCACAAAGAACCACTCTGCTGATCCGTCTTCAATATGCCCTTCGACCAACATGCAGTGTTTCCTTGATTGAATTAGCTCTCACACCAATATTTGCGTCTAGAGCCCTTTGCATTGAGGGCTAATCTGAAAACGGCTGTGTGGCGCTGAAGTTGCCTGTGAATGTGGAGTTGGTGCATGTGAAACCCGCATGTGGAGCATTCGTTGTGTGGGATGCTGACCAAGCTTCATTTCAGTCCTAGGCACTCAAAGGGCACTAAGCATAGAGTGTGAAAACTGAGTTTCCTTGTGAGGCTGCTTGGAAAGCCTGATGGTGTGTGAAGTTAGTTAGCCAAATGGAGTTGTTCTCCCACAAGAACCACTCGGCTGATCCTTCTTCAATATGCCCTTCACCAACATGCAGTGTTTCCTTGATTGAATTAGCTCTCACACCAATATTTGCGTCTAGAGCCTTTGCATTGAGGGCTATCTGAAAACGGCTGTGGCGCTGAAGTTGCCTGTGAATGTGGAGTTGCTGGCATGTGAAACCAGCATGTGGAGCATTCGTTTGTGTGGGGATGCTGACCAAGCTTCATTTCGGTCCTATGCACACAAAGGGCAGTAAGCATAGAGTGTGAAAGCTGAGTTTCCTTTGGAGAGCTGCTTGGAAACCTGATGGTGTGTGAAGTTAGTGAGCCAAATGGAGTTGTTCTCCCACAAGAACCACTCGGCTGATCCTTCTTCAATATGCCCTTCATCAACATGCAGTGTTTCCTTGATTGGAATTAGCTCTCACACCAATATTTGCGTCTAGAGCCTTTGCATTGAGGGCTATCTGAAAACGGCTGTGGCACTGAAGTTGCCTGTGAATGTGATGTTGGTGGCATGTGAAACCCGCATGTGGAGCATTCGTTTGTGTGGGATGCTCTACCAGGTTCATTCCTAGATAATGCACTCAAAGGGCACTAAGCATAGAGTGTGAAAACTGAGTTCCTTGAGAGCTGCTTGGAAGCCAGATGGCGTGTGAAGTTAGTGAGCCAAATGGAGTTGTTCTCCCACAAGAACCACTCGGCTGATCCTTCTTCAATATGCCCTTCACCAACATGCAGTGTTTCCTTGATTGAATTAGCTCTCACACCAATATTTGCGTCTAGAGCCTTTTGCATTGAGGGCTATCTGAAAACGGCTGTGGCGCTGAAGTTGCCTGTGAATGTGGAGTTGGTGGCATGTGAAACCCGCATGTGGAGCATTCGTTTATGTGGATGCTCTCCAAGCTTCATTTCAGTCCTAGGCACTCAAAGGGCACTAAGCATAGAGTGTGAAAACTGAGTTTCCTTGAGAGCTGCTTGGAAGCCTGATGGTGTGTGAAGTTAGTGAGCCAAATGGAGTTGTTCTCCCACAAGAACCACTCGGCTGATCCTTCTTCAATATGCCCTTCACCAACATGCAGTGTTTCCTTGATTGAATTAGCTCTCACACCAATATTTGCGTCTAGAGCCTTAGCATTGAGGGCTATCTGAAAATGGCTGTGGCGCTGAAGTTGCCCTGTGAATGTGGAGTTGGTGGCATGTGAAACCGCATGTGGAGCATTCGTTTGTGTGGGATGCTCTACCAGGTTCATTCCTAGATAATGCACTCAAAGGGCACTAAGCATAGAGTGTGAAACTGAGTTTCCTTGAGAGCTGCTTGGAAGCCTGATCGTGTGTGAAGTTAGTGAGCCAAATGGAGTTGTTCTCGCCACAAGAACCACTCGGCTGATCCTTCTTCAATATGCCCTTCACCAACATGCAGTGTTTCCCTTGATTGAATTAGCTCTCACACCAATATTTGCGTCTAGAGCCTTTGCATTGAGGGCTATCTGAAAACGGCTGTGGCGCTGAAGTTGCCTGTGAATGTGGAGTTGGTGGCATGTGAAAACCCGCATGTGGAGCCATTCGTTTGTGTGGGATGCTCTACCAGGTTCATTCCTAGATAATGCATTCAAAGGGCACTAAACATAGAGTGTGAAAACTGAGTTTCCTTGAGAGCTGCTTGGAAGCCTGATGGTGTGTGAAGTTAGTGAGCCAAATGGAGTTGTTCTCCCACAAGAACCACTCGGCTGATCCTTCTTCAATATGCCCTTCACCAACATGCAGTGTTTCCTTGATTGAATTAGCTCTCACACCAATATTTGCGTCTAGAGCCTTTGCATTGAGGGCTATCTGAAAACGGCTGTGGCGCTGAAGTTGCCTGTGAATGTGGAGTTGGTGGCATGTGAAACCCGCATGTGGAGCATTCGTTTGTGTGGGATGCTCTACCAGGTTCATTTCAGTCCTAGCCATACAAAGAGCACTAAGCATAGAGTGTGAAAACTGAGTTCCTTGAGAGCTGCTTGGAAGCCTGATGGCGTGTGAAGTTAGTGAGCCAAATGGAGTTGTTCTCCCACAAGAACCACTCGGCTGATCCTTCTTCAATATGCCCTTCACCAACATGCAGTGTTTCCTTGATTGAATTAGCTCTCACACCAATATTTGCGTCTAGAGCCTTTGCATTGAGGGCTATCTGAAAACGGCTGTGGCGCTGAAGTTGCCTGTGAATGTGGAGTTGGTGGCATGTGAAACCCCGCATGTGGAGCATTCGTTTGTGTGGGATGCTCTACCAGGTTCATTCCTAGATAATGCACTCAAAGGGCACTAAGCATAGAGTGTGAAAACTGAGTTTCCTTGAGAGCTGCTGGAAGCCTGATGGTGTGTGAAGTTAGTGAGCCAAATGGAGTTGTTCTCCCACAAGAACCACTCGGCTGATCCTTCTTCAATATGCCCTTCACCAACATGCAGTGTTTCCTTGATTGAATTAGCTCTCACACCAATATTTGCGTCTAGAGCCTTTGCATTGAGGGCTATCTGAAAACGGCTGTGGCGCTGAAGTTGCCTGTGAATGTGCAGTTGGTGGCATGTGAAACCCGCATGTGGAGCATTCGTTTGTGTGGGATGCTCTACCAGGTTCATTCCTAGATAATGCACTCAAAGGGCACTAAGCATAGAGTGTGAAAACTGAGTTTCCTTGAGAGCTGCTTGGAAGCCTGATGGTGTGTAAAGTTAGTGAGCCAAATGGAGTTGTTCTGCAACAAGAACCACTCGGCTGATCCTTCTTCAATATGCCCTTGCACCAACATGCAGTGTTTCCTTGAATGAATTAGCTCTCACACCAATATTTGCGTCTAGAGCCTTTGCATTGAAGGCTATCTGAAAACGGCTGTGGCGCTGAAGTTGCCTGTGAATGTGGAGTTGGTGGCATGTGAAACCCGCATGTGGAGCATTCGTTTGTGTGGGATGCTCTACCAGGTTGATTTCAGTCCTAGCCATACAAAGGGCACTAAGCATAGAGTGTGAAAACTGAGTTTCCTTGAGAGCTGCTTGGAAGCCTGATGGTGTGTGAAGTTAGTGAGCCAAATGGAGTTGTTCTCCCACAAGAACCACTCGGCTGATCCTTCTTCAATATGCCCTTCACCAACATGCAGTGTTTCCTTGATTGAATTAGCTCTCACACCAATATTTGCGTCTAGAGCCTTTGCATTGAGGGCTATCTGAAAACGGCTGTGGCGCTGAAGTTGCCTGTGAATGTGGAGTTGGTGGCATGTGAAACCCGCATGTGGAGCATTCGTTTGTGTGGGATGCTCTACCAGGTTCATTTCAGTCCTAGCCATACAAAGGGCACTAACCATAGAGTGTGAAAACTGAGTTTCCTTGAGAGCTGCTTGGAAGCCTGATGGTGTGTGAAGTTAGTGAGCCAAATGGAGTTGTTTCTCCACAAGAACCACTCGGCTGATCCTTCTTCAATATGCCCTTCACCAACATGCAGTGTTTCCTTGATTGAATTAGCTCTCACACCAATATTTGCGTCTAGAGCCCTTTGCATTGAAGGCTATCTGAAAACGGCTGTGTCGCTGAAGTTGCCTGTGAATGTGGAGTTGGTGGCATGTGAAACCCGCATGTGGAGCATTCGTTTGTGTGGGATGCTCTACCAGGTTCATTTCAGTCCTAGCCATACAAAGGGCACTAAGCATAGAGTGTGAAAACTGAGTTTCCTTGAGAGTCCTGCTTGGAAGCCTGATGGTGTGTGAAGTTAGTGAGCCAAATGGAGTTGTTCTCCCACAAGAACCACTCGGCTGATCCTTCTTCAATATGCCCTTCACCAACATGCAGTGTTTCCTTGATTGAATTAGCTCTCACACCAATATTTGCGTCTAGAGCCTTTGCATTGAGGGCTATCTGAAAACGGCTGTGGCGCTGAATGTTGCCTGTGAATGTGAGTTGGTGGCATGTGAAACCCGCATGTGGAGCATTCGTTTGTGTGGGATGCTGACCAAGCTTCATTTCGGTCCTAGGCACACAAAGAGCAGTAAGCAAAGAGTGTGAAAACTGAGTTTCTTTGAGAGCTGCTTGGAAGCCTGATGGTGTGTGAAGTTAGTGAGCCAAATGGAGTTGTTCTCCCACAAGAACCACTCGGCTGATCCTTCTTCAATATGCCCTTCACCCAACATGCAGTGTTTCCTTGATTGAAATTAGCTCTCACACCAATATTTGCGTCTAGAGCCTTTGCATTGAGGGCTATCTGAAAACGGCTGTGGCGCTGAAGTTGCCTGTGAATGTGGGAGTTGGTGGCATGTGAAACCCGCATGTGGAGCATTCGTTTGTGTGGGATGCTCTACCAGGTTCATTCCTAGATAATGCACTCAAAGGGCACTAAGCATAGAGTGTGAAAACTGAGTTTCCTTGAGAGCTGCTTGGAAGCCTGATGGTGTGTGAAGTTAGTGAGCCAAATGGAGAGTTGTTCTCCCACAAGAACCACTCGGCTGATCCTTCTTCAATATGCCCTTCACCAACATGCAGTGTTTCCTGATTGAATTAGCTCTCACACCAATATTTGCGTCTAGAGCCTTTGCATTGAGGGCTATCTGAAAACGGCTGTGGCGCTGAAGTTGCCTGTGAATGTGGAGTTGGTGGCATGTGAAACCCGCATGTGGAGCATTCGTTTGTGTGGGATGCTCTACCAGGTTCATTCCTAGATAATGCACTCAAAGGGCACTAAGCATAGAGTGTGAAAACTGAGTTTCCTTGAGAGCTGCTTGGAAGCCTGATGGTGTGTGAAGTTAGTGAGCCAAATGGAGTTGTTCTCCCCCACAAGAACCACTCGGCTGATCCTTCTTCAATATGCCCTTCACCAACATGCAGTGTTTCCTTGATTGAATTAGCTCTCACACCAATATTTGCGTCTAGAGCCTTTGCATTTGAGGGCTATCTGAAAACGGCTGTGGCGCTGAAGTTGCCTGTGAATGTGGAGTTGGTGGCATGTGAAACCCGCATGTGGAGCATTCGTTTGTGTGGGATGCTCTACCAGGTTCATTCCTAGATAATGCACTCAAAGGGCACTAAGCATAGAGTGTGAAAACTGAGTTTCCTTGAGAAGCTGCTTGGAAGCCTGATGGTGTGTAAAGTTAGTGAGCCAAATGGAGTTGTTCTCCCACAAGAACCACTCGGCTGATCCTTCTTCAATATGCCCTTCACCAACATGCAGTGTTTCCTTGATTGAATTAGCTCTCACACCAATATTTGCGTCTAGAGCCTTTGCATTGAAGGCTATCTGAAAACGGCTGTGGCGCTGAAGTTGCCTGTGAATGTGGAGTTGGTGGCATGTGAAACCCGCATGTGGAGCATTCGTTTGTGTGGGATGCTCTACCAGGTTGATTTCAGTCCTAGCCATACAAAGGGCACTAAGCATAGAGTGTGAAAACTGAGTTTCCTTGAGAGCTGCTTGGAAGCCTGATGGTGTGTGAAGTTAGTGAGCCAAATGGAGTTGTTCTCCCACAAGAAGCCACTCGGCTGATCCTTCTTCAATATGCCCTTCACCAACATGCAGTGTTTCCTTGATTGAATTAGCTCTCACACCAATATTTGCGTCTAGAGCCTTTGCATTGAGGGCTATCTGAAAACGGCTGTGGCGCTGAAGTTGCCTGTGAATGTGGAGTTGGTGGCATGTGAAACCCGCATGTGGAGCATTCGTTTGTGTGGGATGCTCTACCAGGTTCATTCCTAGATAATGCACTCAAAGGGCACTAAGCATAGAGTGTGAAAACTGAGTTTCCTTGAGAGCTGCTTGGAAGCCTGATGGTGTGTGAAGTTAGTGAGCCAAATGGAGTTGTTCTCCCACAAGAACCACTCGGCTGATCCTTCTTCAATATGCCCTTCACCAACATGCAGTGTTTCCTTGATTGAATTAGCTCTCACACCAATATTTGCGTCTAGAGCCTTTGCATTGAGGGCTATCTGAAAACGGCTGTGGCGCTGAAGTTGCCTGTGAATGTGGAGTTGGTGGCATGTGAAACCCGCATGTGGAGCATTCGTTTGTGTGGGATGCTCTACCAGGTTCATTTCAGTCCTAGCCATACAAAGGGCACTAAGCATAGAGTGTGAAAACTGAGTTTCCTTGAGAGCTGCTTGGAAGCCTGATGGTGTGTGAAGTTAGTGAGCCAAATGGAGTTGTTCTCCCACAAGAACCACTCGGCTGATCCTTCTTCAATATGCCCTTCACCAACATGCAGTGTTTCCTTGATTGAATTAGCTCTCACACCAATATTTGCGTCTAGAGCCTTTGCATTGAAGGCTATCTGAAAACGGCTGTGGCGCTGAAGTTGCCTGTGAATGTGGAGTTGGTGGCATGTGAAACCCGCATGTGGAGCATTCGTTTGTGTGGGATGCTCTACCAGGTTCATTTCAGTCCTAGCCATACAAAGGGCACTAAGCATAGAGTGTGAAAACTGAGTTTCCTTGAGAGCTGCTTGGAAGCCTGATGGTGTGTGAAGTTAGTGAGCCAAATGGAGTTGTTCTCCCACAAGAACCACTCGGCTGATCCTTCTTCAATATGCCCTTCACCAACATGCAGTGTTTCCTTGATTGAATTAGCTCTCACACCAATATTTGCGTCTAGAGCCTTTGCATTGAGGGCTATCTGAAAACGGCTGTGGCGCTGAAGTTGCCTGTGAATGTGGAGTTGGTGGCATGTGAAACCCGCATGTGGAGCATTCGTTTGTGTGGGATGCTGACCAAGCTTCATTTTGGTCCTAGTCACACAAAGAGCAGTAAGCAAAGAGTGTGAAAACTGAGTTTCTTTGAGAGCTGCTTGGAAGCCTGATGGTGTGTGAAGTTAGTGAGCCAAATGGAGTTGTTCTCCCACAAGAACCACTCGGCTGATCCTTCTTCAATATGCCCGTCACCAACATGCAGTGTTTCCTTGATTGAATTATCTCTCACACCAATATTTGCGTCTAGAGCCTTTGCATTGAGGGCTATCTGAAAACGGCTGTGGCGCTGAAGTTGCCTGTGAATGTGGAGTTGCTGGCATGTGAAACCCGCATGTGGAGCATTCGTTTGTGTGGGATGCTCTACCAGGTTCATTTCAGTCCTAGTCATACAAAGGGCACTAAGCATAGAGTGTGAAGACTGAGTTTTCTTGAGAGCTGCTTGGAAGCCTGATGGTGTGTGAAGTTAGTGAGCCAAATGGAGTTGTTCTCCCACAAGAACCACTCGGCTGATCCTTCTTCAATATGCCCTTCACCAACATGCAGTGTTTCCTTGATTGAATTAGCTCTCACACCAATATTTGCGTCTAGAGCCTTTGCATTGAGGGCTATCTGAAAACGGCTGTGGCGCTGAAGTTGCCTGAGAATGTGGTGTTGGTGGCATGTGAAACCCGCATGTGGAGCATTCGTTTGTGTGGGATGCTCTACCAGGTTCATTCCTAGATAATGCACTCAAAGGGCACTAAGCATAGAGTGTGAAAACTGAGTTTCCTTGAGAGCTGCTTGGAAGCCTGATGGCGTGTGAAGTTAGTGAGCCAAATGGAGTTGTTCTCCCACAAGAACCACTCGGCTGATTCTTCTTCAATATGCCCTTCACCAACATGCAGTGTTTCCTTGATTGAATTAGCTCTCACACCAATATTTGCGTCTAGAGCCTTTGCATTGAGGGCTATCTGAAAACGGCTGTGGCGCTGAAGTTGCCTGTGAATGTGGAGTTGGTGGCATGTGAAACCCGCATGTGGAGCATTCGTTTGTGTGGGATGCTGACCAAGCTTCATTTCAGTCCTAGGCACTCACAGAGCACTAAGCATAGAGTGTGAAAACTGAGTTTCCTTGAGAGCTGCTTGGAAGCCTGATGGTGTGTGAAGTTAGTGAGCCAAATGGAGTTGTTCTCCCACAAGAGCCACTCGGCTGATCCTTCTTCAATATGCCCTTCACCAACATGCAGTGTTTCCTTGATTGAATTAGCTCTCACACCAATATTTGCGTCTAGAGCCTTTGCATTGAGGGCTATCTGAAAACGGCTGTGGCGCTGAAGTTGCCTGTGAATGTGGAGCTGGTGGCATGTGAAACCCGCATGTGGAGCATTCGTTTGTGTGGGATGCTCTACCAGGTTCATTTCAGTAGTAGCCAAAGAAAGGGCACTAAGCATAGAGTGTGAAAACTGAGTTTCCTTGAGAGCTGCTTGGAAGCCTGATGGTGTGTGAAGTTAGTGAGCCAAATGGAGTTGTTCTCCCACAAGAACCACTCGGCTGATCCTTCTTCAATATGCCCTTCACCAACATGCAGTGTTTCCTTAATTGAATTAGCTCTCACACCAATATTTGAGTCTAGAGCCTTTGCATTGAGGGCTATCTGAAAACGGCTGTGGCGCTGAAGTTGCCTGTGAATGTGGAGTTGGTGGCATGTGAAACCCGCATGTGGAGCATTCGTTTGTGTGGGATGCTCTACCAGGTTCATTCCTAGATAATGCACTCAAAGTACACTAAGCATAGAGTGTGAAAACTGAGTTTCCTTGAGAGCTGCTTGGAAGCCTGATGGTGTGTGAAGTTAGTGAGCCAAATGGAGTTGTTCTCCCACAAGAACCACTCGGCTGATCCTTCTTCAATATGCCCTTCACCAACATGCAGTGTTTCCTTGATTGAATTAGCTCTCACACCAATATTTGCGTCTAGAGCCTTTGCATTGAGGGCTATCTGAAAACGGCTGTGGCGCTGAAGTTGCCTGTGAATGTGGAGTTGGTGGCATGTGAAACCCGCATGTGGAGCATTCGTTTGTGTGGGATGCTGACCAAGCTTCATTTCAGTCCTAGGCACTCACAGAGCACTAAGCATAGAGTGTGAAAACTGAGTTTCCTTGAGAGCTGCTTGGAAGCCTGATGGTGTGTGAAGTTAGTGAGCCAAATGGAGTTGTTCTCCCACAAGAGCCACTCGGCTGATCCTTCTTCAATATGCCCTTCACCAACATGCAGTGTTTCCTTGATTGAATTAGCTCTCACACCAATATTTGCGTCTAGAGCCTTTGCATTGAGGGCTATCTGAAAACGGCTGTGGCGCTGAAGTTGCCTGTGAATGTGGAGCTGGTGGCATGTGAAACCCGCATGTGGAGCATTCGTTTGTGTGGGATGCTCTACCAGGTTCATTTCAGTAGTAGCCAAAGAAAGGGCACTAAGCATAGAGTGTGAAAACTGAGTTTCCTTGAGAGCTGCTTGGAAGCCTGATGGTGTGTGAAGTTAGTGAGCCAAATGGAGTTGTTCTCCCACAAGAACCACTCGGCTGATCCTTCTTCAATATGCCCTTCACCAACATGCAGTGTTTCCTTAATTGAATTAGCTCTCACACCAATATTTGCGTCTAGAGCCTTTGCATTGAGGGCTATCTGAAAACGGCTGTGGCGCTGAAGTTGCCTGTGAATGTGGAGTTGGTGGCATGTGAAACCCGCATGTGGAGCATTCGTTTGTGTGGGATGCTCTACCAGGTTCATTCCTAGATAATGCACTCAAAGTACACTAAGCATAGAGTGTGAAAACTGAGTTTCCTTGAGAGCTGCTTGGAAGCCTGATGGTGTGTGAAGTTAGTGAGCCAAATGGAGTTGTTCTCCCACAAGAACCACTCGGCTGATCCTTCTTCAATATGCCCTTCACCAACATGCAGTGTTTCCTTGATTGAATTAGCTCTCACACCAATATTTGCGTCTAGAGCCTTTGCATTGAGGGCTATCTGAAAATGGCTGTGGCGCTGAAGTTGCCTGTGAATGTGGAGTTGGTGGCATGTGAAACCCGCATGTGGAGCATTCGTTTGTGTAGGATGCTGACCAAGCTTCATTTCAGTCCTAGGCACACAAAGAGCACTAAACATAGAGTGTGAAAACTGAGTTTCCTTGAGAGCTGCTTGGAAGCCTGATGGTGTGTGAAGTTAGTGAGCCAAATGGAGTTGTTCTCCCACAAGATCCACTCGGCTGATCCTTCTTCAATATGCCCTTCACCAACATGCAGTGTTTCCTTGATTGAATTAGCTCTCACACCAATATTTGCGTCTAGAGCCTTTGCATTGAGGGCTATCTGAAAACGGCTGTGGCGCTGAAGTTGCCTGTGAATGGGAGTTAGTGGCATGTGAAACCCGCATGTGGAGCATTCGTTTGTGTTGGATGCTCTACCAGGTTCATTCCTAGATAATGCACTCAAAGGGCACTAAGCATAGAGTGTGAAAACTGAGTTTCCTTGAGAGCTGCTTGGAAGCCTGATGGTGTGTGAAGTTAGTGAGCCAAATGGAGTTGTTCTCCCACAAGAACCACTCGGCTGATCCTTCTTCAATATGCCCTTCACCAACATGCAGTGTTTCCTTGATTGAATTAGCTCTCACACCAATATTTGCGTCTAGAGCCTTTGCATTGAGGGCTATCTGAAAACGGCTGTGGCGCTGAAGTTGCCTGTGAATGTGGAGTTGGTGGCATGTGAAACCCGCATGTGGAGCATTCGTTTGTGTGGGATGCTCTACCAGGTTCATTTCAGTCCTAGCCATACAAAGGGCACTAAGCATAGAGTGTGAAAACTGAGTTTCCTTGAGAGCTGCTTGGAAGCCTGATGGTGTGTGAAGTTAGTGAGCCAAATGGAGTTGTTCTCCCACAAGAACCACTCGGCTGATCCTTCTTCAATATGCCCTTCACCAACATGCAGTGTTTCCTTGATTGAATTAGCTCTCACACCAATATTTGCGTCTAGAGCCTTTGCATTGAGGGCTATCTGAAAACGGCTGTGGCGCTGAAGTTGCTTGTGAATGTGGAGTTGGTGTCATGTGAAACCCGCATGTGGAGCATTCGTTTGTGTGGGATGCTGACCAAGCTTCATTTCAGTCCTAGGCACACAAAGAGCACTAAGCATAGAGTGTGAAAACTGAGTTTCCTTGAGAGCTGCTTGGAAGCCTGATGGTGTGTGAAGTTAGTGAGCCAAATGGAGTTGTTCTCCCACAAGAACCACTCGGCTGATCCTTCTTCAATATGCCCTTCACCAACATGCAGTGTTTCCTTGATTGAATTAGCTCTCACACCAATATTTGCGTCTAGAGCCTTTGCATTGAGGGCTATCTGAAAACGGCTGTGGCGCTGAAGTTGCCTGTGAATGTGGAGTTGGTGGCATGTGAAACCCGCATGTGGAGCATTCGTTTGTGTGGGATGCTCTACCAGGTTCATTTCAGTCCTAGCCATACAAAGGGCACTAAGCATAGAGTGTGAAAACTGAGTTTCCTTGAGAGCTGCTTGGAAGCCTGATGGTGTGTGAAGTTAGTGAGCCAAATGGAGTTGTTCTCCCACAAGAACCACTCGGCTGATCCTTCTTCAATATGCCCTTCACCAACATGCAGTGTTTCCTTGATTGAATTAGCTCTCACACCAATATTTGCGTCTAGAGCCTTTGCATTGAGGGCTATCTGAAAACGGCTGTGGCGCTGAAGTTGCCTGTGAATGTGGAGTTGGTGGCATGTGAAACCCGCATGTGGAGCATTCGTTTGTGTGGGATGCTGACCAAGTTTCATTTCAGTCCTAGGCACACAAAGAGCAGTAAGCATAGAGTGTGAAAACTGAGTTTCCTTGAGAGCTGCTTGGAAGCCTGATGGTGTGTGAAGTTAGTGAGCCAAATGGAGTTGTTCTCCCACAAGAACCACTCGGCTGATCCTTCTTCAATATGCCCTTCACCAACATGCAGTGTTTCCTTGATTGAATTAGCTCTCACACCAATATTTGCGTCTAGAGCCTTTGCATTGAGGGCTATCTGAAAACGGCTGTGGCGCTGAAGTTGCTTGTGAATGTGGAGTTGGTGGCATGTGAACCCCGCATGTGGAGCATTCGTTTGTGTGGGATGCGGACCAAGCTTCATTTCAGTCCTAGGCACACAAAGAGCACTAAGCATAGAGTGTGAAAACTGAGTTTCCTTGAGAGCTGCTTGGAAGCCTGATGGTGTGTGAAGTTAGTGAGCCAAATGGAGTTGTTCTCCCACAAGAACCACTCGGCTGATCCTTCTTCAATATGCCCTTCACCAACATGCAGTGTTTCCTTGATTGAATTAGCTCTCACACCAATATTTGCGTCTAGAGCCTTTGCATTGAGGGCTATCTGAAAACGGCTGTGGCGCTGAAGTTGCCTGTGAATGTGGAGTTGCTGGCATGTGAAACCCGCATGTGGAGCATTCGTTTGTGTGGGATGCTCTACCAGGTTCATTTCAGTAGTAGCCAAAGAAAGGGCACTAAGCATAGAGTGTGAAAACTGAGTTTCCTTGAGAGCTGCTTGGAAGCCTGATGGTGTGTGAAGTTAGTGAGCCAAATGGAGTTGTTCTCCCACAAGAACCACTCGGCTGATCCTTCTTCAATATGCCCTTCACCAACATGCAGTGTTTCCTTGATTGAATTAGCTCTCACACCAATATTTGCGTCTAGAGCCTTTGCATTGAGGGCTATCTGAAAATGGCTGTGGCGCTGAAGTTGCCTGTGAATGTGGAGTTGGTGGCATGTGAAACCCGCATGTGGAGCATTCGTTTGTGTAGGATGCTGACCAAGCTTCATTTCAGTCCTAGGCACACAAAGAGCACTAAACATAGAGTGTGAAAACTGAGTTTCCTTGAGAGCTGCTTGGAAGCCTGATGGTGTGTGAAGTTAGTGAGCCAAATGGAGTTGTTCTCCCACAAGATCCACTCGGCTGATCCTTCTTCAATATGCCCTTCACCAACATGCAGTGTTTCCTTGATTGAATTAGCTCTCACACCAATATTTGCGTCTAGAGCCTTTGCATTGAGGGCTATCTGAAAACGGCTGTGGCGCTGAAGTTGCCTGTGAATGGGAGTTAGTGGCATGTGAAACCCGCATGTGGAGCATTCGTTTGTGTGGGATGCTCTACCAGGTTCATTCCTAGATAATGCACTCAAAGGGCACTAAGCATAGAGTGTGAAAACTGAGTTTCCTTGAGAGCTGCTTGGAAGCCTGATGGTGTGTGAAGTTAGTGAGCCAAATGGAGTTGTTCTCCCACAAGAACCACTCGGCTGATCCTTCTTCAATATGCCCTTCACCAACATGCAGTGTTTCCTTGATTGAATTAGCTCTCACACCAATATTTGCGTCTAGAGCCTTTGCATTGAGGGCTATCTGAAAACGGCTGTGGCGCTGAAGTTGCCTGTGAATGTGGAGTTGGTGGCATGTGAAACCCGCATGTGGAGCATTCGTTTGTGTGGGATGCTCTACCAGGTTCATTTCAGTCCTAGCCATACAAAGGGCACTAAGCATAGAGTGTGAAAACTGAGTTTCCTTGAGAGCTGCTTGGAAGCCTGATGGTGTGTGAAGTTAGTGAGCCAAATGGAGTTGTTCTCCCACAAGAACCACTCGGCTGATCCTTCTTCAATATGCCCTTCACCAACATGCAGTGTTTCCTTGATTGAATTAGCTCTCACACCAATATTTGCGTCTAGAGCCTTTGCATTGAGGGCTATCTGAAAACGGCTGTGGCGCTGAAGTTGCTTGTGAATGTGGAGTTGGTGTCATGTGAAACCCGCATGTGGAGCATTCGTTTGTGTGGGATGCTGACCAAGCTTCATTTCAGTCCTAGGCACACAAAGAGCACTAAGCATAGAGTGTGAAAACTGAGTTTCCTTGAGAGCTGCTTGGAAGCCTGATGGTGTGTGAAGTTAGTGAGCCAAATGGAGTTGTTCTCCCACAAGAACCACTCGGCTGATCCTTCTTCAATATGCCCTTCACCAACATGCAGTGTTTCCTTGATTGAATTAGCTCTCACACCAATATTTGCGTCTAGAGCCTTTGCATTGAGGGCTATCTGAAAACGGCTGTGGCGCTGAAGTTGCCTGTGAATGTGGAGTTGGTGGCATGTGAAACCCGCATGTGGAGCATTCGTTTGTGTGGGATGCTCTACCAGGTTCATTTCAGTCCTAGCCATACAAAGGGCACTAAGCATAGAGTGTGAAAACTGAGTTTCCTTGAGAGCTGCTTGGAAGCCTGATGGTGTGTGAAGTTAGTGAGCCAAATGGAGTTGTTCTCCCACAAGAACCACTCGGCTGATCCTTCTTCAATATGCCCTTCACCAACATGCAGTGTTTCCTTGATTGAATTAGCTCTCACACCAATATTTGCGTCTAGAGCCTTTGCATTGAGGGCTATCTGAAAACGGCTGTGGCGCTGAAGTTGCCTGTGAATGTGGAGTTGGTGGCATGTGAAACCCGCATGTGGAGCATTCGTTTGTGTGGGATGCTGACCAAGTTTCATTTCAGTCCTAGGCACACAAAGAGCAGTAAGCATAGAGTGTGAAAACTGAGTTTCCTTGAGAGCTGCTTGGAAGCCTGATGGTGTGTGAAGTTAGTGAGCCAAATGGAGTTGTTCTCCCACAAGAACCACTCGGCTGATCCTTCTTCAATATGCCCTTCACCAACATGCAGTGTTTCCTTGATTGAATTAGCTCTCACACCAATATTTGCGTCTAGAGCCTTTGCATTGAGGGCTATCTGAAAACGGCTGTGGCGCTGAAGTTGCTTGTGAATGTGGAGTTGGTGGCATGTGAAACCCGCATGTGGAGCATTCGTTTGTGTGGGATGCGGACCAAGCTTCATTTCAGTCCTAGGCACACAAAGAGCACTAAGCATAGAGTGTGAAAACTGAGTTTCCTTGAGAGCTGCTTGGAAGCCTGATGGTGTGTGAAGTTAGTGAGCCAAATGGAGTTGTTCTCCCACAAGAACCACTCGGCTGATCCTTCTTCAATATGCCCTTCACCAACATGCAGTGTTTCCTTGATTGAATTAGCTCTCACACCAATATTTGCGTCTAGAGCCTTTGCATTGAGGGCTATCTGAAAACGGCTGTGGCGCTGAAGTTGCCTGTGAATGTGGAGTTGCTGGCATGTGAAACCCGCATGTGGAGCATTCGTTTGTGTGGGATGCTCTACCAGGTTCATTTCAGTAGTAGCCAAAGAAAGGGCACTAAGCATAGAGTGTGAAAACTGAGTTTCCTTGAGAGCTGCTTGGAAGCCTGATGGTGTGTGAAGTTAGTGAGCCAAATGGAGTTGTTCTCCCACAAGAACCACTCGGCTGATCCTTCTTCAATATGCCCTTCACCAACATGCAGTGTTTCCTTGATTGAATTAGCTCTCACACCAATATTTGCGTCTAGAGCCTTTGCATTGAGGGCTATCTGAAAACGGCTGTGGCGCTGAAGTTGCCTGTGAATGTGGAGTTGGTGGCATGTGAAACCCGCATGTGGAGCATTCGTTTGTGTGGGATGCTCTACCAGGTTCTTTCCTAGATAATGCACTCAAAGGGCACTAAGCATAGAGTGTGAAAACTGAGTTTCCTTGAGAGCTGCTTGGAAGCCTGATGGTGTGTGAAGTTAGTGAGCCAAATGGAGTTGTTCTCCCACAAGAACCACTCGGCTGATCCTTCTTCAATATGTCCTTCACCAACATGCAGTGTTTCCTTGATTGAATTAGCTCTCACACCAATATTTGCGTCTAGAGCCTTTGCATTGAGGGCTATCTGAAAACGGCTGTGGCGCTGAAGTTGCCTGTGAATGTGGAGTTGGTGGCATGTGAAACCCGCATGTGGAGCATTCGTTTGTGTGGATGCTCTACCAGGTTCATTTCAGTCCTAGCCATACAAAGGGCACTAAGCATAGAGTGTGAAAACTGAGTTTCCTTGAGAGCTGCTTGGAAGCCTGATGGTGTGTGAAGTTAGTGAGCCAAATGGAGTTGTTCTCCCACAAGAACCACTCGGCTGATCCTTCTTCAATATGCCCTTCACCAACATGCAGTGTTTCCTTGATTGAATTAGCTCTCACACCAATATTTGCGTCTAGAGCCTTTGCATTGAGGGCTATCTGAAAACGGCGGTGGCGCTGAAGTTGCCTGTGAATGTGGAGTTGGTGGCATGTGAAACCCGCATGTGGAGCATTCGTTTGTGTGGGATGCTGACCAAGTTTCATTTCAGTCCTAGGCACACAAAGAGCAGTAAGCATAGAGTGTGAAAACTGAGTTTCCTTGAGAGCTGCTTGGAAGCCTGATGGTGTGTGAAGTTAGTGAGCCAAATGGAGTTGTTCTCCCACAAGAACCACTCGGCTGATCCTTCTTCAATATGCCCTTCACCAACATGCAGTGTTTCCTTGATTGAATTAGCTCTCACACCAATATTTGCGTCTAGAGCCTTTGCATTGAGGGCTATCTGAAAACGGCTGTGGCGCTGAAGTTGCCTGTGAATGTGGTGTTGGTGGCATGTGAAACCCGCATGTGGAGCATTCGTTTGCTGTGGGATGCTCTACCAGGTTCATTCCTAGATAATGCACTCAAAGGGCACTAAGCATAGAGTGTGAAAACTGAGTTTCCTTGAGAGCTGCTTGGAAGCCTGATGGCGTGTGAAGTTACTGAGGCCAAATGGAGTTGTTCTCCCACAAGATCCACTCGGCTGATCCTTCTTCAATATGCCCATCACCAACATGCAGTGTTTCCTTGATTGAATTAGCTCTCACACCAATATTTGCGTCTAGAGCCTTTGCATTGAGGGCTATCTGAAAACGGCTGTGGCGCTGAAGTTGCCTGTGAATGTGGAGTTGGTGGCATGTGAAACCCGCATGTGGAGCATTCGTTTGTGTGGGATGCTGACCAAGCTTCATTTCAGTCCTAGGCACACAAAGAGCACTAAGCATAGAGTGTGAAAACTGAGTTTCCTTGAGAGCTGCTTGGAAGCCTGATTGTGTGTGAAGTTAGTGAGCCAAATGGAGTTGTTCTCCGACAGGATCCACTCGGCTGATCCTTCTTCATATGCCCTTCACCAACATGCAATGTTTCCTTGATTGAATTAGCTCTCACACCAATATTTGCGTCTAGAGCCTTTGCATTGAGGGCTATCTGAAAACGGCTGTGGCGCTGAAGTTGCCTGTGAATGTGGAGTTTGGTGGCATGTGAAACCCGCATGTGGAGCATTCGTTTGTGTGGGATGCTCTACCAGGTTCATTCCTAGATAATGCACTCAAAGGGCACTAAGCATAGAGTGTGAAAACTGAGTTTCCTTGAGAGCTGCTTGGAAGCCTGATGGTGTGTGAAGTTAGTGAGCCAAATGGAGTTGTTCTCCCACAAGAACCACTCGGCTGTTCCTTCTTCAATATGCCCTTCACCAACATGCAGTGTTTCCTTGATTGAATTAGCTCTCACACCAATATTTGCGTCTAGAGCCTTTGCATTGAGGGCTATCTGAAAACGGCTGTTGGCGTTGAGGTTGCCTGTGAATGTGGAGTTGGTGGCATGTGAAACCCGCATGTGGAGCATTCGTTTGTGTGGGATGCTCTACCAGGTTGATTTCAGTCCTAGCCATACAAAGGGCACTAAGCATAGAGTGTGAAAACTGAGTTTCCTTGAGAGCTGCTTGGAAGCCTGATGGTGTGTGAAGTTAGTGAGCCAAATGGAGTTGTTCTCCCACAAGAACCACTCTGCTGATCCGTCTTCAATATGCCCTTCACCAACATGGCAGTGTTTCCTTGATTGAATTAGCTCTCACACCAATATTTGCGTCTAGAGCCTTTGCATTGAGGGCTATCTGAAAACGGCTTGTGGCGCTGAAGTTGCCTGTGAATGTGGAGTTGGTGGCATGTGAAACCCGCATGTGGAGCATTCGTTTGTGTGGGATGCTGACCAAGCTTCATTTCAGTCCTAGGCACACAAAGAGCACTAAGCATAGAGTGTGAAAACTGAGTTTCCTTGAGAGCTGCTTGGAAGCCTGATGGTGTGAAGTTAGTGAGCCAAATGGAGTTGTTCTCCCACAAGAACCACTCGGCTGATCCTTCTTCAATATGCCCTTCACCAACATGCAGTGTTTCCTTGATTGAATTAGCTCTCACACCAATATTTGCGTCTAGAGCCTTTGCATTGAGGGCTATCTGAAAACAGCTGTGGCGCTGAAGTTGCCTGTGAATGTGGAGTTGCTGGCATGTGAAACCCGCATGTGGAGCATTCGTTTGTGTGGGATGCTCTACCAGGTTCATTCCTAGATAATGCACTCAAAGGGCACTAAGCATAGAGTGTGAAAACTGAGTTTCCTTGAGAGCTGCTTGGAAGCCTGATGGTGTGTGAAGTTAGTGAGCCAAATGGAGTTGTTCTCCCACAAGAACCACTCGGCTGATCCTTCTTCAATATGCCCTTCACCAACATGCAGTGTTTCCTTGATTGAATTAGCTCTCACACCAGTATTTGCTTCTAGAGCCTTTGCATTGAGGGCTATCTGAAAACGGCCTGTGGCGCTGAAGTTGCCTGTGAATGTGGAGTTGGTGGCATGTGAAACCCGCATGTGGAGCATTCGTTTGTGTGGGATGCTGACCAAGCTTCATTTCAGTCCTAGGCACACAAAGAGCACTAAGCATAGAGTCGTGAAAACTGAGTTTCCTTGAGAGCTGCTTGGAAGCCTGATGGTGTGTGAAGTTAGTGAGCCAAATGGAGTTGTTCTCCCGCAAGAACCACTCGGCTGATCCTTCTTCAATATGCCCTTCACCAACATGCAGTGTTTCCTTGATTGAATTAGCTCTCACACCAATATTTGCGTCTAGAGCCTTTGCATTGAGGGCTATCTGAAAACGGCTGTGGCGCTGAAGTTGCCTGTGAATGTGGAGTTGGTGGCATGTGAAACCCGCATGTGGAGCATTCGTTTATGTGGGATGCTCTCCAAGCTTCATTTCAGTCCTAGGCACTCAAAGGGCACTAAGCATAGAGTGTGAAAACTGAGTTTCCTTGAGAGCTGCTTGGAAGCCTGATGGTGTGTGACGTTAGTGAGGCAAATGGAATTGTTGTCCCACAAGAACCACTCGGCTGATCCTTCTTCAATATGCCCTTCACCAACATGCAGTGTTTCCTTGATTGAATTAGCTCTCACACCAATATTTGCGTCTAGAGCCTTTGCATTGAGGGCTATCTGAAAATGGCTGTGGCGCTGAAGTTGACTGTGAATGTGGAGTTGGTGGCATGTGAAACCCGCATGTGGAGCATTCGTTTGTGTGGGATGCTCTACCAGGTTCATTCCTAGATAATGCACTCAAAGGGCACTAAGCATAGAGTGTGAAAACTGAGTTTCCTTGAGAGCTGCTTGGAAGCCTGATGGTGTGTGAAGTTAGTGAGCCAAATGGAGTTGTTCTCCCACAAGAACCACTCGGCTGATCCTTCTTCAATATGCCCTTCACCAACATGCAGTGTTTCCTTGATTGAATTAGCTCTCACACCAATATTTGCGTCTAGAGCCTTTGCATTGAGGGCTATCTGAAAACGGCTGTGGCGCTGAAGTTGCCTGTGAATGTGGAGTTGGGTGGCATGTGAAACGCGCATGTGGAGCATTCGTTTGTGTGGGATGCTCTACCAGGTTCATTCCTAGATAATGCATTCAAAGGGCACTAAACATAGAGTGTGAAAACTGAGTTCCTTGAGAGCTGCTTGGAAGCCTGATGGTGTGTGAAGTTAGTGAGCCAAATGGAGTTGTTCTCCCACAAGAACCACTCGGCTGATCCTTCTTCAATATGCCCTTCACCAACATGCAGTGTTTCCTTGATTGAATTAGCTCTCACACCAATATTTGCGTCTAGAGCCTTTGCATTGAGGGCTATCTGAAAACGGCTGTGGCGCTGAAGTTGCCTGTGAATGTGGAGTTGCTGGCATGTGAAACCCGCATGTGGAGCATTCGTTTGTGTGGGATGCTCTACCAGGTTCATTTCAGTCCTAGCCATACCAAGGGCACTAAGCATAGAGAGTTGAAAACTGAGTTTCCTTGAGAGCTGCTTTGGAAGCCTGATGATGTGTGAAGTTAGTGAGCCCAAATGGAGTTGTTCTCCCACAAGAACCACTCGGCTGATCCTTCTTCAATATGACCTTCACCAACATGCAGTGTTTCCTTGATTGAATTATCTCTCACACCAATATTTGCGTCTAGAGCCTTTGCATTGAGGGCTATCTGAAAACGGCTGTGGCGCTGAAGTTGCCTGTGGAATGTGGACGTTGGTGGCATGTGAAACCCGCATGTGGGAGCATTCGTTTGTGTGGGATGCTCTACCAGGTTCATTCCTAGATAATGCACTCAAAGGGCACTAAGCATAGAGTGTGAAAACTGAGTTTCCTTGAGAGCCTGCTTGGAAGCCTGATGGTGTGTGAAGTTAGTGAGCCAAATGGAGTTGTTCTCCCACAAGAACCACTCGGCTGATCCTTCTTCAATATGCCCTTCACCAACTTGCAGTGTTTCCTTGATTGAATTAGCTCTCACACCAATATTTGCGTGTAGAGCCTTTGCATTGAGGCTATCTGAAAACGGCTGTGGCGCTGAAGTTGCCTGTGAATGTGCAGTTGGTGGCATGTGAAACCCGCATGTGGAGCATTCGTTTGTGTGGGATGTTCTACCAGGTTCATTTCAGTCCTAGCCATAAAAAGGGCACTAAGCATAGAGTGTGAAAACTGAGTTTCCTTGAGAGCTGCTTGAAGCCTGATGGTGTGTGAAGTTAGTGAGCCAAATGGAGTTGTTCTCCCACAAGAACCACTCGGCTGATCCTTCTTCAATATGCCCTTCACCAACATGCAGTGTTTTCCTTGATTGAATTAGCTCTCACACCAATATTTGCGTCTAGAGCCTTTGCATTGAGGGCTATCTGAAAACGGCTGTGGCGCTGAAGTTGCCTGTGAATGTGGAGTTGGTGGCATGTGAAACCCGCATGTGGAGCATTCGTTTGTGTGGGATGCTCTACCAGGTTGATTTCAGTCCTAGCCATACAAAGGGCACTAAGCATAGAGTGTGAAAACTGAGTTTCCTTGAGAGCTGCTTGGAAGCCTGATGGTGTGTGAAGTTAGTGAGCCAAATGGAGTTGTTCTCCCACAAGAACCACTCGGCTGATCCTTCTTCAATATGCCCTTCACCAACATGCAGTGTTTCCTTGATTGAATTAGCTCTCACACCAATATTTGCGTCTAGAGCCTTTGCATTGAGGGCTATCTGAAAACGGCTGTGGCGCTGAAGTTGCCTGTGAATGTGGAGTTGGTGGCATGTGAAACCCGCATGTGGAGCATTCGTTTGTGTGGGATGCTCTACCAGGTTCCATTCCTAGATAATGCTCTCAAAGGGCACTAAGCATAGAGTGTGAAAAACTGAGTTTCCTTGAGAGCTGCTTGGAAGCCTGATCGGTGTGTGAAGTTAGTGAGCCAAATGGAGTTGTTCTCCCACAAGAACCACTCGGCTGATCCTTCTTCAATATGCCCTTCACCAACATGCAGTGTTTCCTTGATTGAATTAGCTCTCACACCAATATTTGCGTCTAGAGCCTTTGCATTGAGGGCTATCTGAAAACGGCTGTGGCGCTGAAGTTGCCTGTGAATGTGGAGTTGGTGGCATGTGAAACCCGCATGTGGAGCATTCGTTTGTGTGGGATGCTCTACCAGGTTCATTCCTAGATAATGCATTCAAAGGGCACTAAACATAGAGTGTGAAAACTGAGTTTCCTTGAGAGCTGCTTGGAAGCCTGATGGTGTGTGAAGTTAGTGAGCCAAATGGAGTTGTTCTCCCACAAGAACCACTCGGCTGATCCTTCTTCAATATGCCCTTCACCAACATGAAGTGTTTCCTTGATTGAATTAGCTCTCACACCAATATTTGGCGTCTAGAGCCTTTGCATTGAGGGCTATCTGAAAACGGCTGTGGCGCTGAAGTTGCCTGTGAATGTGGAGTTGGTGGCATGTGAAACCGCATGTGGAGCATTCGTTTGTGTGGGATGCTCTACCAGGTTCATTTCAGTCCTAGCCATACAAAGGGCACTAAGCATAGAGTGTGAAAAACTGAGTTTCCTTGAGAGCTGCTTGGAAGCCTGATGGCTGTGTGTTGAAGTTAGTGAGCCAAATGGAGTTGTTCTCTCCACAAGAACCACTCGGCTGATCCTTCTTCAATATGCCCTTCACCAACATGCAGTGTTTCCTTGATTGAATTAGCTCTCACACCAATATTTGCGTCTAGAGCCTTTGCATTGAAGGCTATCTGAAAACGGCTGTGGCGCTGAAGTTGCCTGTGAATGTGGAGTTGGTGGCATGTGAAACCCGCATGTGGAGCATTCGTTTGTGTGGGATGCTCTACCAGGTTGATTTCAGTCTTAGCCATACAAAGGGGCACTAAGCATAGAGTGTGAAAACTGAGTTTTCCTTGAGAGCTGTTTGGAAGCCTGATGATGTGTGAAAGTTAGTGAAGCCAAATGGAGGTTGTTCTCCCACAAGAACCACTCGGCTGATCCTTCTTCAATATGCCCTTCACCAACATGCAGTGTTTCCTTGATTGAATTAGCTCTCACACCAATATTTGCGTCTAGAGCCTTTGCATTGAGGGCTATCTGAAAAGCGCTTGTGGCGCTGAAGTTGCCTGTGAATGTGGACGTTGGGTGGCATGTGAAACCCGCATGTGGAGCATTCGTTTGTTGTGGGATGCTCTACCAGGTTTCATTCCTAGATAATGCACTCAAAGGGCACTAAGCATAGAGTGTGAAAACTGAGTTTCCTTGAGAGCTGCTTGGAAGCCTGATGGTGTGTGAAGTTAGTGAGCCAAATGGAGTTGTTCTCCCACAAGAACTACTCGTCTGATCCTTCTTCAATATGCCCTTCACCAACATGCAGTGTTTCCTTGATTGAATTAGCTCTCACACCAATATTTGCGTCTAGAGCCTTTGCATTGAGGGCTATCTGAAAACGGCTGTGGCGCGTGAAGTTGCCTGTGAATGTGGAGTTGGTGGCATGTGAAACCCGCATGTGGAGCATTTCGTGGTTGTGTGGGGATGCTCTACCAGGTTCATTTCAGTCCTAGCCATACAAAGGGCACTAAGCATATGAGTGTGAAAACTGAGTTTCCTTGAGAGCTGCTTGGAAGGCCTGATGATGTGTGAAGTTAGTGAGCCAAATGGAGTTGTTCTCCCACAAGAACCACTCGGCTGATCCTTCTTCAATATGCCTTCACCAACATGCAGTGTTTCCTTGATTGAATTAGCTCTCCACCACCAATATTTGCGTCTAGAGCCTTTGCATTGAGGGCTATCTTGAACAAACCGGCTGAGGCGCTGAAGTTGCCTGTGGAATGTTGCAGTTGGTGGCATGTGAAACCCGCATAGTGGAGCATTCGTTTGTGTTGGGATGCTCCTACCCAGGTTCATTCCTAGATAATGCACTCAAAGGGCACTAAGCATAGAGTGTGTAAAACTGAGTTTCCTTGAGAGCTGCTTGGAAGCCTGATGGTGTGTGAAGTTAGTGAGCCAAATGGAGTTTGTTTCTCCCACAAGAACCACTCGGCTGATCCTTCTTCAATATGCCCTTCACCAACATGCAGTGTTTCCTTGATTGAATTAGCTCTCACACCAATATTTGCGTGTTAGAGCCTTTGCATTGAGGGCTATCTGAAAACGGCTGTGGCGCTGAAGTTGCCTGTGAATGTGGAGTTGGTTGGCATGTGGAAACCCGCATGTGGAGCATTCGTTTGTGTGGGATGTTCTAGCCAGGTTCATTTCAGTCCTAGCCATAAAAAGGGCACTAAGCATAGAGTGTGAAAACTGAGTTTCCTTGAGAGCTGCTTGGAAGCCTGATGGTGTGTGAAGTTAGTGAGCCAAATGGAGTTGTTCTCGCCACAAGGAACCACTCGGACTGATCCTTCTTCAATCATGCCCTTCACCAACATGCAGTGTTTCCTTGATTGAATTAGCTCTCACACCAATATTTGGCGTCTAGAGCCTTTGCCTTGAGGGCTTATCTGAAAACGGCTTGTGGCGCTGAAGTGCCTGTGAATGTGGAGTTGGTGGCATGTGAAACCCGCATGTGGAGCATTCGTTTTTGTGGGATGCTCTACCAGGTTGATTTCAGTCCTAGCCATACAAAGGGCAATAAGCATAGAGTTGTGAAAACTGAGTTTCCTTGAGAGCTTGCTTGGAAGCCTGATGGTGTGTGACAGTTAGTGAGCCAAATGGAGTTGTTCTCCCCACAATAACCACTCGGTCTGATCCTTCTTCAATATGCCCTTCACCAACATGCAGTGTTTCCTTGATTGAATTAGCTCTCACACCAATATTTGACGTCTAGAGCCTTTTGCATTGAGGGCTATCTGAAAACGGCTGTGGCGCTGAAGTTGCCTGTGAATGTGCAGTTGGTGGCATGTGAAACCGCCATGTGGAGCATTCGTTTGTGTGGGGATGTTCTACCAGGTTCATTTCTGTCCTACTGCCATAAAAAGGGGCACTAAGCATAGAGTGTGAAAACTGAGTTTCCTTGAGAGCTGCTTGGAAGCCTGATGGTGTGTGAAGTTAGTGAGCCAAATGGAGTTGTTTCTCCCACAAGAACCACTCGGCTTGATCCTTCTTCAATATGCCCTTCACCAACATGCAGTGGTTTCCTTGATTGAATTAGCTCTCACACCAATATTTGCGTCTAGAGCCTGCTTTGAAGGGCTATCTGAAATAACGGCTGTGGCGCTGAAGTTGCCTGTGAATGTGGAGTTAGGTGGCATGTTGAAACCCGCATGTGAGCGATTCGTTTGTGTGGGATGCTCTACCAGGTTGATTTCAGTCCTAGCCATACAAAGGGCACTAAGCATAGAGTGTGAAAACTGAGTTTCCTTGAGAGCTGCTTGGAAGCCTGATGGTGTGTGAAGTTCGTGAGCCAAATGGAGTTGTTCTCCCACAAGAACCACTCGGCTGATCCTTCTTCATATGCCCTTCACCAACATGCAGTGTTTCCTTGATTGAATTAGCTCTCACACCAATATTTGCCTCTAGAGCCTTTGCATTGAGGGCTATCTGAAAACGGCTGTGGCGCTGAAGTTGCCTGTGAATGTGGAGTTGGTGGCATGTGAAACCCGCATGTGGAGCATTCGTTTGATGTGGGATGCTCTACCAGGTTCATTCCTAGATAATGCATTCAAAGGGCACTAAACATAGAGGTGTGAAAACTGAGTTTCCTTGAGAGCTGCTTGGAGAGCCTGATGGTGTGTGAAGTTAGTGAGCCAGAATGGAGTTGTTCTCCACAAGAACCACTCGGCTGATCCTTCTTCAATATGGCCCTTCACCAACATGAAGTGTTTCCTTGATTGAATTAGCTCTCACACCAATATTTGCGTCTAGAGCCTTTGCATTGAGGGCTATCTGAAAACGGCTTGTGGCGCGAAGTTGCCTGTGAATGTGGAGTTGGGTGGCATGT